>NC_084535.1:10186865-10279365 GCF_024500275.1 Phycodurus eques
CACATCCTTGTGACATTACGGTTGTGAGTTTATGACTTTTTTTCTATTTGTATTGTATATAAACTTGTCATGGTCTGTGTTTTGGTTTGGGTTGTGTTTAGTTTTGTTCCATGTTTTCCTGTGTTCCATGTTTGTCGTGTGCTCATTAAGTTGTTGTGTCCACCTGTTCTCGTCTGCTTTGTGTCAACCAATCAGCTCTCTCCAGCCACTCATGTCTTGTCCAGGTGTTCCTCGTTGTCTCGTCTATCTGTTTGTATTTAGTTCCCTGGTTTCTTTCAGTTCTTGTCGGTTCATTGTCGTTGTCACATGTCTCTGCCATGTCATAGTCGTCAGTTGTCTTTGTGGTATGTCATTGTCAGGTGTCATTTTCCGTTTCTATTCCACGTCTTACTCACAGGTCATAGTTTGTTTCCAGTTTTAGATATTCGAGTGTTTCTTTGCTACTTTGATTTGAGTGGTATCTGTTGTGGGACTTTGTTCAGTTTTCCCTTTTCTAAGATTAAATATTATTTTGAGACTCCCGCACTCCTGCCTTGCCTCCCTGCTTCCCTGCAATTGGGTCCACCATGTTCTCACCTTGCGTTACTCGCCCTCGCCTTAACCACGTTCGTGACAAAACTACTGTGACAACAACAACAAACCTTCCAACTGCGCCACAACAACAACATTCAAAATGTCACCTTATTCAAGTTGTACATACATATCTTGACATTCTCTAGATGCACACTTTCTCCTTTGGCTCTTATTGTGTGTGTGCGTGTGTACAACATCAAGTCGAGATGTGTGTGTGTTTGTGTGTGTGTGTGTTTTTTTCCCCCTTATGACGAAAAGGCATATTTGGACACTTTATCAATAGGCATTATTAAATCCTGCTTGGTCCAGCTAATCTTGGTGAGCAGGAGTGAGAATGACACACATACACACACGTACACACACGCACGCTGATGTCCGCCCCATGACTTGAAGAGAGAGCGTTTGTAAGCCGCTTATTATATTGACCAGCTCCTTCTCCGGCAGACACCCTCCCTCGCTGCTTTTTGCTCTCCTCTTCTTCTTCTCTCACTTTTCTCTCACTTTTCTAAGCCCCAACTCCACGTCCTCCCCACGTTGTCACCCCACACAACTCCTTCCCCGTCACGCACACATGTGGACACACAAACGCGCCGATGCATGTGGCGCTAAAGCTGCAGCGTCTCCTTCAAAGCCAGAAAGCTGAAGTTTTATTCAAATGAATGTTTGCTTCTTCCACTGCCAATATGTGTGTGTGTGTGTGTGTGTGTGTGTGTGTGTGTGTGTGTGTGTGTGTGTGTGTGTGTGAGACAGTGAGTGACATGACTGGGCTGAGCATCCAAGTGTGTGTTACATGCACAGCAGAAGGAGAAGGGCTGACGGTAGGTGATAAGCCAGATAGGCCTGCATGCTGTGATTATCACCCAGTGGACCTCCTGTCACACACACACACACGCACACACGCACACGCTCGCGCGGTGAGAGTGAGAGTGTGTTGTAAGGATTTAGGGCAGACAGACAGACGGCCAGAGGAATAAGACTTGGATGACAAGGCAAGGTGGAAGCCACCAGAGAAGCAGGCTGGAAAACAAACAATGCGTCCAAACGGCTTCCACTGATTGGATGCCATAAGAAACAGTTTTATTGGAAGCGATATTAAGCTGGTTTTGCTCTGTGCGTTTGTTTGTTGTCAGGTGTGTGGCCATCAGAGGAGGCCATGGCTCATTACTGCCTGCAGAACCGTCACATGTTCACGTAAGTTGACCATCAAGCTGTAGTACAGTTTATGAAGGAATGTATGAATAGATATATAATAAACAAAGCAAGAACGCATCACAAGTGACTCATACTGGTATACCTGCAGATGTAAGTCAATAAACGGCTGCCTGTGGAAGTAGCTGTCTTCAACAACAAAAAGTCTCACCTCCAATAAACGGCGGAGTTTTTGCCCCTTAAATTTTTCGCCCCTTACATTTTTTTATTTTTAACCCATTTGTACGCTAAAATGTATTAGATTGTCACAATCTCCTGGTAAAATAATTGTAATGCTGTAAGCTAATACTGTATAGACAAATGGTGGGCAAGATATGGCCTGGGGTCCACATACAGTCCACGCCGTTCTTTTATCTGGCCCACCGAGCATTCACATAAGCAAGCGTCCTGTAATATTAGTGGCATTAACTTACCCGTTTTTTGCCCTTAAATCGTTTTTTTAAATGTATTTGTTTGTATTTATTTAGCTCATTAAAGAATTGTTTAATTGATATATTGTAAATAACATATTTACAATATTTTTGTAAATAAAGAATTGCAAATGTAGCTATTGAGCACAAATGTTTACCAGACCCTGGTATAGACTGTATATCATATAATAATATTTTTTGATTTTTTTGATTTTTCTATTAATATTTATTGAAATGTGATCGTCACAAATTTCGGCTTGTCTCATCAGGGATTGTCACAGCAAGTCATGACATTATTTATTTGGCGTAGTTTTTAAACATGAACTGATATTTAATGAAGTGTTAGAATTTGTGGAAAAACATAATCATATGAAATTACAAATTGTTTTAAAAACAATTTGTAAAAATGTGATTCGCCACTAATAAATGCCTTGTACATGAGTAATTGACGCAGTCGGTGAGGCATTAGTTGAATGTATACAGTATATCTTTTTGCTTTTACTTTATAGCGGAGTAATTTGCTCCATCCACCTGTTTTCTATTATTTTGGCCAACTTTATATTTATTAAATGGCCACGTTTCAGATGACTTGGCTGGATGTAAACACTCTGTGTCATATGTCGTCACTTACGCACCAATGTGGCATGAAAATCACCCGAGGCACGCTTTGATTTTTTTTACGCTGAAGGTGGAACGTCACCCTTTGATTTCCTGTTTTAACATTCAAGAGGCAGGTGGTGGGCCGTGGGGGGGGAAGAGGGCTATTGATTATCGTATAGCGTGGTGAAGGTCAGTGAGACAGAAAGAAAGAGGGGAAAAAAGACGGAGGGATGAAGGTACCTGGGATGAAAGTGGACAAGGCCAAAGATGGAGGGGAAGGCCAGATAAAAGTCGGAAGAAGATCAGAATCAGAATCATTTTTATTTGCCAATTACGTCCAAAGAATACACAAGGAATTTGTCTGGAGCCGCTCTCGTACGACAACAGACAGTCAATTGACAGAGAACACTTTTGAGACATAAAGACATTGAGAAAAACAGTCACTGAGCCATAAAGGGTTGCTAGTTAGCTGGTAATGCCGGTACAATTTTTATTTTTTTATTTTTTTGGGAGAATTGTGCAAAAAGATGCAGAGTCCTCTAGCACTTAGACCAGTTCAAATGGCCAATCTTGCAATAGTCCGGTGCGATGACCATTGTGCAAAGGGCGCCGAGACTTCAAGGAGTGTATGCGGTTTAAAATGACGAGTAGTGCGATAGATAATCTGGGACAATGTTGATTGTGCAAATGTTGCAGATACTCCTCAGTCAGTGTGTAAATGGAGCAGATGCCACTCTGGCATGAGTGGCCAATATTGGTCAACAACAGATATGCAAATAGTGCAGCGTGGTGAGACTACTACAGTGAGTGCACGAGTAGCATATAATTAGCCTGACAGAAATGTGTCAATGTCATTTATCTTAAATTTATCATAATAACATGTGATACAGATGAAGGGAGTGTGTGTGTGTGTGTGTGTGTGTCAAAGTGCCAAAATAGGACTGTCTCAATAAGGTGAATGTCTTTCCCACTCTGTCCTCTCAGGGGCGCCGTTTGTGAGTTAGCAGGCGGGATGACCTGCCTCGCTGGACTCATGGTAAGTGAAACATTGACACACACGGACACACACACACAGACACGCGCGCACACGCAATTTGTAGGGGAAATGCCTAATTAAATGGACCCTCACAGATCAATACAGCGTGGCCACATGGACCATGGAGGATCCCTTGAGACCTTGTTTCACTATTTTCTAGGAAAGCAAAGTCTGTGTTCATGCCATAAACCCAAGCACCAAAGTACAGTGGCGCCTTGAGATACGAGTGACCCAATTTACGAGCTTTTAGAGATATGAGCCTCGGTTTGGATGATTTTTTTCCCCCTTTGATTTACGAGCACTTTACTCAGAGAGACAGCAGTTCACGTTACAAAAACGCAAATACATTCTCCACTATTTTTTTATTGGGAAAAGTGAATTCTAAATAGTGTTATTCATATTAGGATTATGTTTTATTGTTATTATTATGTAGCGTTCTATAATATTCAAAACCTGCATTTTTAGTCTTATTAAGGTGCATGGCTTGTGTGAATATTTATGGACTCACATCAACACATTATGAACATGACACTGCAGGCAGATATACTGTTTCTAAAACGTCATTCATCATTTGTGCCTTTGTCCGAGGTCGAGCGTTTTCTCCTCCTAGCCGAGTTGTAAGAAGATTTGAAGAATGAAAGCCATTTCATGTCAATCAAACAACAGCGCTCAAATTGAACATACTGTACACTGCTTTGCATGGTGCCATTGGCTTGTATGATGTACCACCAGGTTTTGACCGCTTCCCACAAACATTGACATGTATCGGCTTTATTAGCCGGGGTCTTAAGGGCCCCTACACATAGCAGGCGTCAGTGTCCCATCGATCCGCTGCGTGCGTGTATGTCTGTGCTCGCGTGGGGGGAAAAAAAGCAGGGTTTTATCTCTCGTCAAGTCAATACACCGTGTTTTGACATTGCTGGCTGGAGATGGAATCCTTCTTTTACCCCGTCTCCTTTTACTTGGCACCCGTGCGTGCGTGTGTATGTGTGTGTGTTTGTTTGTGTGTGTTTGTGTGTGTGCGTGCGTGTGTGTGTGTGTGATCATTAGTTTAATCTTTTTCAGAGGGGGTCTGTCATGTGATCAATATGTTAATTACTCTTTTGGTTCTTGTCCCATCGCTTTCATTTGAAGGCTGGATTTGCACTGCCTGTCCATGTGCCCAATCCCGATTTTATGGCTGTACAGTGTGCATCCCCCTACACGCCGTTCCCCCGCTATACCGCGCTTATTTAAGCAATCTATTTCCCCCCCCTCACCCCCCAAAAGAGTTTTTCGCCCTTGCACTTTTCAGCCATTTATCGAATAACCGGAGAATAGTTAAACACAGTGACCACATTCACACAGGAGCTGCTGTCGACCACAGCTCTCATCCAGATACTCACACGAAGGCTCGCCGACGTCACACGGCATCCCACCAAGCTCGACCTATTAAAGGCACATGTATGTACACAGACGCTACAAGGCGGACAGTGTTTTCTATACATGTAATTTAATAGCTTTGAATGTGTTGAAAGTGTGTGGGAGGGTTAGAGCAAGAAGAAAGTATATAATCTATGATTGGGTTGCATCTATTGCAGGTGGCTTTGAACACAACCCCACGATAAACAGCAATTTGCTGTATGAGATTTTTCCACATTTCCATGTAATGTACATTTCAAGTGACACAAATCCCATCTGGCTGTCTCCACACTTACAGAACACATGAAACAACCTGTACGCACAGATGCCAAAATTGCAAATAAATAATTGCATAAGTGTGAACACTGAGCAGTGACCTCAGATTTGTTATCTTTTTTTTACCTAAATATGAATAATAAACGTTATATAGCATTTAGTTAAACTGGGCTGACTCTTCGCTGCCCCCAATTGACTTAAACAAGGGTAACCTCCAATTTACTCGACTGGCTGCCATCTGCAATTATTTAGCTTTTTTGGTGATGGACATCTCTAATCTTGCAACTAACTAAGGCCCACCGCACATCAAGCGACGCGACAGAACTGTCGAACTACTGAACTGATCATCTTAACTGGTTTTCATGAGTGACTGACTGTCGGCCACTAGTTTTGCTATGAATCCAAATTTGAACTCTGGTGAGTCGCAGATACAACCGCCAATCCAAAAGGCCATTTTGTATCATATGAGCTTTCACAACACAAATTGGGTTTTCGGGTACGACGCGGTGTCCAGCTGTCTACTGCCAGCAGATATAGTATGTACAATATACCTCTGTTGTTGAAATTCATGAATTCAGTCAATGAATGGGATGATCATTGCCAACAGCCTCTCAAATATCCACACGCTCTCCTTTATTTCTTGCCCGATTCCTCTCTTTGTGTTATTATAACGTAGCTGCGTGCCGCTTCTTCCTCCACAATGATGCCATCTTGTTTGTGGTTCAATAAAAATGAATACAGTACGGTGCAGTATACGTGAAGCCTCAACATGTTGTTTCTCAATCAGAACACCAGGGGTCGTAGTTTTTCCATTGCAGCTAGTTGCTATGTACGCGAGGGTCAATCGCCAGGGTTGTGGGTGTAAGTCCCTGACTGTAATTCGTTTGCGATTGTCCAGTTCTGTCGTAACCTACAAACTAACTAACTAACTAATGAAGTCACTAACCAACCAACTAACTAACGAAACGGAAAGTAATCGGTGTCGCACAGTAACACAAGCTGGTGGATGGGGTTGCGGGTAGCAAGCCACTGCTCCTGGGTTGCCAGGTTGGATTGCTGATCTTTCAGCTGGATCCCCCGCTTCAGCCTGCGGGTCACTTCCTGTATTGGAGCAGATGGTGGGACATACGGGTCGCTCTGTGGTATCCCCACACCGCCGACACACACACACACACGTACACCCTCTGCAGGCTCTGAACGTGTGTGTGTGTGTACATGTGTTTGTGTCCAAGTGTGCGAAAGCATGCATGTGTGTGTCCCTACGTGCTTCATGTATGACTTTTCTTTATTGTCTGTGTGCCATATGGTGACAGATAACACTGACTTGCCTTTGTATACATGCATAGCAACACTTGCGCACGCATGCACACAAAAACTGACAGCCTGACACAAAGTGAGTGATGAATTCAAAAACGAGGAGAGAGAATGTGAAAAGGGGTTATAGTTAAGCACACACCGCTTTATCTATATCTGTCACACGCGCACACGTGCGTGCGCACGCCATCCGCTCGCCGCTTTCCCTCCCTTCCATTTTTTTCCTTCTCTCTCGCCGATGCCTCTCGCAGTCTGCGCCGCAAAGTTACGTGAAGGGCATCAGGCAGGCCCGGCAAGCAAAGTGCAGAGTGACAGCGGCAAACGGGAGTGATGGCTCGGGCCGATAAACAGCCGGCGTCAAATGAAAAGGCTCAGCGTTTGCCATCATCCCCCTGTCACAATGCAATTACTGAACAGAGTGATAGCAAGATAGCAGCCCCCACCGCTAGCCACAATGATAAAAGTATTGACTGATTTGATTGAATGATTAAAATAATGCAGACATAGAAATGGGCTGAAGATAGAAAGAGGGTGGGAGGCAGGGAGGGTGGGGTGGGGTGGGGGGGGGAATGGCAGGGAGGCCGTCGCAGGTTTCAGTTGTGCAGATCCGTCATTATTGTGCGAGTGCTCTGACGTTCCCCTCATCTAAGGCCTTCTCGTCCTTTTGTTTCATTCCTCCTCGCAGGTTGCCGTTTGTGCTGACGTGAAGGAAGTGTTGCTATCAGACGGCAACGAGAAGTGCATTCAGAGTATCCTTTCATCCCGCTGGGAAGCTTCTGTACTACTTACGACTGTACTGCTCTGCTGGGCTTTGATTTGAATGAGATGAAAGCATTAACACCACTAAATCCTCCCTACATGATCTTTAGCTGAAATTAGGCATCACGAAACAAACATTAAATCAGTGTAATGTAAAACCGACCAATAACAAAAGATAACATCATTAAAAACAGATGACTAATATTGCAAAAGGCATTATTCACAAGGTTAAAAATAACTTACTAGAGTATAAAAGTATTTCTTCCTTCCTCTCCTTAATACAACGATACTGTACGTTTTGAGAAAATAGTGAAGAAGAACAGTAAGTGGGGGGAAAAAGATAACTAATTTTGCAGAACAAAAATAAGCAACACATTAATAATATGATTGTAGATAAAAAATATCTATATGCCGTTTCTATATTTAATTTTAGTATTTCTTTTTTAAGATATCAGCGTTGAGGCATAGCTCACCACCATCTAACTGTTTTTATTAGCTTTCATTAAAAACAAAGTAGAAAAGTTGTTTTTGTTTTTTTAAAATTATATTTATAATAATTTTTTTCTGATTCCATCTGATCCTTTCGGACAAGCTTATTCATCATCAAGGACATTAATTTTCCTCTTCATATGTCATTATTATTATTATTGTATGATGTTATTTCTATATTATTTATATTCTACTTGTAAAAAATGTAGATTTTTTTTTCTTTTCCATCGGATCATTTTTGACAAGTTTATTAATCCCCAAGGACAATCATTTGAATCTTCATATTTTTGTATATTTTCTTGTAATATCTGGAGGCTATTATTTATCGTACATACGGGGTATTATTGATTTATTTATTTAAGCTTTTTCCACTTTCCAGTTCACATTTTAGACAGTTAATATTAATTCCCAAGGTACTTCATATGCATCTTCATTCATAATTTTCATTTCATTTATTCATACAATATTATGTATAATGTGCTATCATATTTATAGTATTTTCCCTGATTCCAATTTACAAATACACAAATAATTACATAAATAGTCATCTATATTGCTAACGCCAGTTGTTAGAAGCAGCCTGGTTTCAAAACATGTCTTTGTGTACTTCATTTTTCGCAATTATAGTTCCTAATATTTTTAAGCCTGTGGTCCATCTTGCTGGTCTTTCCCACCAACTTCAAACTCGTCTCGCCCATCATCTTGCATCATTACTGTTCCCTTTCCCCTCTCTCCTATTTCACTGCATTCATTCGGCAGCTACACAAACAAGAAAAGCAAGTTTTAGTGTGACAAAAGCAGGAAACGTGCAAAAATGTGCATTTCTTCCCCACTGACCGATGCGCCACTTCCATATTTAGGTCTGCTTACAATATCTCTCAATGTCTCGGCCGGCGACGATCACAATAAGACCAAACAATAACACTACCCAGACTGTAACGTGCACACACTTGCACCAACAATGCACCATTGACCCGCCCGCTTTGTTTCACAAGAACAAAAACACACACACACAGGAATTATAAGAAAGATTTTTGGTCTCATGCGAACGACTGCTGTTTGAGGCTACAATGGAAGCAGATGTGAGGAGATTTGTGTGAATGCTGGAGATATGCTGTATACTGTATATAGACACAACCACACAGTTTTTGACCTCATTCATAGGGTACACACATGCACATGCACTTACAAGGAGTGCACACTGTGCTACTTCTGCGACCTTCAACAATCATCTCGAAAAATCAATGGAAATATTCCTTTAAGCATGATTGATGGCTACCACTTGACTGATTTAAAAGATGGCTGCATATACTGTATTCCTTCACAATGTCCAATAGTAAATTGAGGCCTCTCAGGTCGACTGCAATTCAATTTTTCATATAGGAGATAATAGAAATAGAAATAATCTCCTCAGGGGTCAAAATGTTCATTAGCTGTCTCTGCACTGTTTGAAGTCACACGTTAACATTATTAACTGTCATACAAGCGTATGCCTCGTAACGTAACGTAACATAACATAACATAGCATACCGAAGCGAATCGTGGCATAGCATAGCAGGAAATTAAGGCCCGTCGCACACCGCCTGAAGCGGCCGAACTCGACTTGGACAGGGCCATCATAAAAAAAAAAAAAAAAAAAAAAATGACAGTTGGCAACTCACCTCTGCTTGCATTGAGCGATTTGATTCATGGACACCCTGAACAGCGAGCCTGTATAGAGTTTTGAGGCTGCACATACCATTTATTGTAATTTATCACTTTTATGAAACCATAAAAAGATGAAGAAGCGGGGCGGAGAATAAGGATAAATGATTAACGAATAAATGAAATGTAGATAAATGAAAGGCTCAGCTTACTCCCATTTACTTGAATGTACGACGCGGTATGAAATTATAAATATAGTTAAGTATTGTTGTAAAACACAACATATGCATACTTTAAATACTGTATTTGTATGGCTTGGCGGCGATCCGGCTGGGTCTCACTCGCTTAAAACCTGCAAATGTGTTTTTAGCGTGTGCCTCACCTGGCATAGCATAGCATAGCAAATAAAGATGGAGGTTTGCTAAAGCCAGTTCTGCGTCACACCTTTTAACATACTTAATTTGTCCTACAAGTGTAAAAATAAGTTAACCGTCAAATTCCGTGTGTGTTTTAACATACTTGGTTAATAAAGATGATTCTGAATCGAACATTAGAGCGTAATGTCAATTTAGCCATATTGTACTGAACAGACAATACGTTATTCTTTTTACCTTTTTTTTCACATCACACTCTTTTTGCGGTGTATACCCCGCCCCCCCGAAAATAACAAAGAAAAAGAAAAAATCACTTAAACTCTCTTTCACCGTTTTACCTCTCTAATGTGTGTGTGTGTGTGTGTGTGTGCACGCTGACCTCTCCCACACTGGTGTGCTGGTGATGAGATTACAGTAAGCCTCCCTGTCATCGCCATGCACGACACACTGATGCACAGGTGTGTGTGTGTGTGTCTTTACGTGTGTGTGTGTGTCTTTGTGCTAGTATTTTCAAATGTTTCCCCAACCCACATACAGTCACACCTTAATTTAGGAGTACCACAACTTGCGTACTTACTTAATTAAGTTGCTTCGTGTACAATACAGTGCTAAAGGGTCTGGAAGGCATTAATAGCATTTCAGTTCATTTTAATGGGGAGTCAAGGTCAAGTCAAGGCACTACTGTAGTTTTTGTTTTATTCGTTACTTAGAAGGCCTTTTGATTTTTTTTTTTGGGGGGGGGGGGGGGGGGGGGGGATTGGCTCTTGAGCTATCAATCCAGACTGTGTATCTCCGTCGCCCCCACCCCCCAGCTCGTTGTGCGCCCCTCTCGCCCCGCCGTCTTTGTCGATTGGATTTGTCTCTTTGCGGGCATTAAAGACAAGCAAATCCTAATTGAATTGCGGTGCAACTCCACAGACCAGTGTATTAATAGACAACTTGACATCAATCGCCCTGCTTTTGTGTGCGCGCTCAGCTGTGTCTGTGCGTGTGCGTGCGGGTTAAAAGCCTTTCAATTGATCCAGTGATGGAGGCTGCTCGTCCACTCTGGATCTGTCAATGTGGACATGGCACATAGTGTTTGTACTCTAGATCGGCATGTGTTGTGGTAAAACCTTAACGATACCTTAGATTAGTTATAGGTGTAACGATACAAATGGACCTTTTGTAGTCTAACAACAGCCAATTCTCACTCAAATGATGTCATATATCAACTGATGTCAATTTGGAGAATTGTTTTGTTTATTTCAAAATATTTCATTTGATGGAGAATTTTGTGCTGGCAGTTTTTGTTTTCTTCTCTCTGTGTTGGATTGCATTGGAGTGTGAAGGTGTCCCTAATGGTTTGGCCAGTGTCCTACTAGTACATGCAAGAACTCCAGCAGTTTTCTTGTTTTTTTCATAGCATAACATATATAACATTTATTTGTGTGTGTTTTTTTCTTTTTTTAATTATTATTCTAGCTTTCATTGTAAGACTGCTCTTCAACAACCTGGACTACTAAAGAGAAAAATGACATTTTCAAAAGAAACCGTTTCATAAAAGTCATCCACTTGCAGGGAGCATCGGCGGCAGGGATGCCCCACTCTGTACACTTACACTTTGGTCCGTGTTTACAAATGCATTACTTTCATAAGGTTACTGCGAGCGTGAGTCCTTGACTGTTGCTCGTCAGATGTACGAGGAATTGTCGAGAGAAACAAGCAGGCAGGGAAGTTTGGGTCAACGCACGTCTCTACCAGGTGAGGATGTTCACATTATTATTATTTGTACAAGTGTGAGGATGTCGATCGCCAATGGTTTTGCAAGATTATTGGTTTTGTTTGTATGATAAGTGGGGGGGTGGACGGGTGATAAAATTTTGGTGTATTGATATTTGGGGTCAGAGCATTGGGCAATGCAAAGGCCTGCCTCCTTTTTGGGGGCCACATCATGCCCAGAAATGCAATTTTCACGAGCGTGTGAATCCTGCTGAAAATATATGCATTTAAGGGGTCCCCAGCACAACCGCCCCAGCCCCATTAACTCAGTAGCACACCAGGGAAAGTTTGACAAAATTAGCCCTCAACACCAGTTTTAATGATCAACTCGAAATTAGGACACTCGAAAAGGTCTGAAGGGCCCAGGCGAGAAATTGAACGGGATGTCGGGCATTTTGGTTTGAAACTGATATTTTGGAGCAAATTCTAGGGCTCTTACTGGGGAATTTTCTCAAATGATCCCCTATCAAAAACGGCTGTCCTAGACAGATGGGCGACGTTAAATTGCCAAGCTTATTTTCCTACACTGTTTGATGTGGACGGACCTTAATTAACCTGTCAACCTTAACTGTTTAGGCTGAAAAAATAAAATGAAATACTGTATGTGTAATTAATTGCGTAATATATGTAAAGTATACATAAAATATTTACACAGTTTTATATCATTTAAAAACATATATTTGGTCATATTTGAAAAACATATTTGGCATATATTTTATATATTTTTACATAAATGCCATATATGAACTCTTGGTAAAATAACGTAAGTATTACAAATAATATGATAAATAAATACACAATTGCGTATGAACTTCAAGTCATTCTCCAAAAGCTGCAACAAAGTCCCACGATCCAAGGAAATTCAAAAACAGATGAGAAATAAAGTAATTAACATCTATCAGTCTAGAAAAAGTTACAGTCATTTCTAAAGCTTTTGGACTCCATCAAACGACAGTGAGCGCCATAATCTACAATTGAAAAAAAAATGGAACAGTGGCGAACGTTACCAGGATTTACTGGCCTAAAAAAATATTATATATAATATATATCTCTTATATATATTATATATAAGAGAAGAGCGACGACTCATCCAGAAGGTCACAAAGGAACCCAGGACACCATCTAAAGAACTGCAGGCATCCCTTGCCTCAGGTTAGGTAAGTGTTCATGACTCAACAATAAGGAGGAGACTGTGCAAAATCCATGGCATCAATGGCAGAGTTCAAAGGCGAAAACCACTGCTGAGGCACAGCAAAAAAAAAACATCTGAATAATTCCCAAGACGTTTGGGAGAATATTGTATGGACTGACAAGACAAAAGTTGCACTTGTTGGAGGGAGTGTGTCTCGTTATATCAGGCGTAAATGTAACAGCATTTCAGAAAAAAAGAACATCTAACCAACAGTCAACGGCGCGGAAATGTGAATTTGTGAATAGCAATCTGCATATTGGTAAGGGTTCCTTGTACACATACTGCACAGATACTGCACACAATAACAAAAGATGCCCCATAAGAATCTGTTACAGCACCAGTTGAGCTTCAGAGAGGCAGCCTGAGCAGTATTATACAACCCCAATTCCAATGAAGTTGGGACGTTGTGTTAAGCATAAATAAAAACAGAATACAATGATTTGCAAATCATGTTCAACCTATATTTAATTGATTACACTACAAAGACAAGATATTTAATGTTCATACTGATAAACACTGTTCCAAGTGCTTGAGGACTCGGCATCTTTTTGCACAATTGTCAAAAAAATAAATAAATGTACCGGCATTACCAGATAACTAGCAACCCTTTACTGCTCAGTGGTGGTGTAGGTGGAATTCTTTCCCATTCTTCCTCGATGTACAGGTTCAGCTGTTCAACAGTCCGGGGTCTCCGATGTCGTATTTTACGCTTCATAACGCGCCACACATTTTCAATGGGAGACAGTTCTGGACTGCAGGCAGGCCAGTCTAGTACCCCGCACTCTTTTACCACAAAGCCACGGTGTTGTAACACGTGCAGAATGTGGTTTGGCATTGTCTTGCTGAAATAAGCAGGGGCGTTCATGAAAAAGACATTGCTTGGATGGCAGCATATATTTCTCCAAAACCTGTATGTACCTTTCAGCATTAACCTCGCCCCATCTTTGGATGTGAATGACTGAGCAATTCAGGGAAGCTCCTTTTATACCCAATCATGGCACCCACCTTTTCCCAATTAGCCTGTTCACTTGTGGGATGTTCCAAACAGGTGTTTGATGAGCATTCCTCAACTTTCTCAGTCTTTTTTGCCACCTGTCCCAGCTTTTTTGGAACGTGCTGCAGCCATAAAATTCTAAGTTAATGATTATTTGCTAAAAACAATAACGTTTGTCAGTTTGAACATTAAATATCTTGTCTTTGTAGTATATTCAATTAAATATAGGTTGAACATGATTTGGAAATCATTGTATTCTGTTTTTATTTATGTTTAACACAACGTTCCAACTTCATTGGAATTGGGGTTGTATTTCCTTGCACAAGGGCACAATGACAGTTCTCGGGAAGTATAGGGCACTCTTAATCCTTAAACCTCGTCCCTAAATTGATTCGCTCCATCAATGCCTACAGATGAAGCAACTTGGAGTACTTCGCAATAGCAGTGTATTGTGTGTGCGTGTGCGTTTAAGTCATCCAAGCACAATCATTCTTCTTGATGGGAAGCTCTCATCCAGAAAGCACACGGCTCACACTATATGAAAGAACTAAAATGTGTTTTAATTGTTGTACCTCTCTCTCCACAACCCGCGCTTCTCCTCTCGCTCTCCTCCCTCCTGTGCATATTTACACAAGTGGAAGACGGAGAGAAAAAGTCAACGTGTAATTAAGACACATTACTTTGATTGTTTTCTCTGTAGATTATGGTGGGGGCGCGATGTGATTGGATGAGAGGAGGAAGAGGGGAGGAGGGGGATGCGCTGAATGCTGCGTGTGGGGGACCCCCTGCCATGATTTGGGATTGTGTTTCTAGCAGGGCCTAATGTTTTGTTTACAGAGTGTTAATAATGCCTAATTAATAATCCCACCAATCTGACAGCATGAGCGAGGGGAGAGGAAAGAGAAAACGGCTCAACTGACCATCAACACAGTCCCTAACCCAGTTTACGCCCTGAAAACAAGGGGGAGAAAATCCACAGTACTTCTTCGCACTTTCTGCATATACACGGAATAAATGCAACCTAAAAATAACACGACAACAGCTTTATCTAACCAAAATTTAAATACCAAAAACAAAATGTCCAACTAAGAAAAAAATGCAGATGTTATTTCACTTTTGTCAAGGACTATAAAAATACAATTATAAATATGTGGTACCAACTTAATGTACCCATCTGAAAGGTCTATAAATGGTTTATAAATGGGTTATTAACACTTAATACACAAATACATTTTAAAAATAAAAAGAATAATGATTTGTACTTTGTTTGCCAAAAAGTGGTCCCACCAGTTTTAAATGGTAATAGCTCATTATGAAATAATGATACACAAGCGAAAGTCATACAAATAGGATTACACTTATAAACGGTAACAAAGTGGTTTGAACTTGACAAATAGTGAGCCCACACTTGTTGCTAAAAAGAGGTGGAGTGTTAATTCACGAGTTCATGACGTTACGGTTGACTAATGTATTATTACCTGATATAAGGGTACTCTTGTTAGCATGTGTTAGTAGCTCCTTATTAAATAATAATAATACACTTCACCAAGAGTACAATTATAAGTGGTAACTTTACAGTCTCAGCAGTGACCGTACAGCCAAATAGTGAGCCCACACTTGGTGATGAAAAAGGTGTTCATTTAAAGTAAGTTACCAAGCGTATATGGCATTATTATTACCCACTTTATAAATAATGAAAATACCTTTTATAGGACTACAGTTGTCAAGCATGTGGTTCCTAATAAATTGTTATATTGCTTGCTATATCAGCATTTCTCAAAGGTCAATCCATGGCTACCCCTGCTGTTAATGAAATGTAAATTAGTTTTAAGGTAGTGTGGTAGATATGATAGGACATTGAAAAAATTGAAAAGTTGCATATGTCAAGCTTGGTCACAGGTAGAATTTGGTGAAAAAGTCTTGAACGTGGTCAATGTTTTTGTTGCAGAGTGCTGAGGTGGGACTGTGAACTGGACGTTTCGGCGTTAGAAGCCCATTTCGACGTTGTCATGTGTGCAGACTGGTAGGTACACACACACACACATTCATCTTCACTTTGGGTTGACAGTTCTTGCGCGGCCCCCCCACCAGGACCAGGACCTTCCCCCTCCGCGGGTCCACCTCACACATTCACATGCGCACTTACGTATGTACGTGCGCTCCGTTGGCCGCCTGCCTCCATTTTACACTAAATTGCTTCGTTTTCACGCTCCATGTCCTGGCAAATGGATGACTTAGGCAAATTGCAAATAATTGCGTCTGGACAAGGGAGCGGGTGCAGTAAGATGAAGAAGGAGTTTGAAGGGTGGATGCGAGGAGGAGGAGAAGGGGAGGAGATTGAAACGGAGCGATGGGCGATAATGTAAACATCACAAATTAACGAGTCTGTTTTTGAAAGGTAGATCTGGTGGCAAATGCAATCTTAAGCTCTGTGTACAAACGCATGTGTGAGTGTATGCCCCGATCTTATTTAAGATGCAATACAATGTCCTACAATATAACATGACGTGATATTGTGTGATACACATACATGATGCGATACAATACGATCTGATTCGATACGATACGATGTATTTGAATACGAGGTCGATGTGATTCCCTACGATGCGATGCGATACTATACAGTGTAATTTAGTGTAATATGTGTACTATGATGCATTTAGATGTGATGCAGTGTGAAAGAATACGATCAATTAAAGGCAGATGCGATGCGATTCCATGCAATGGTAAGATGCAATTGGATGCGATGTGATTCGATGTAATACAATGGAATATGACATACTATGACGTAATGCGATTGATAGGCCAATACGATGCAGTGGTCGATACGGTGTGATGATACGAGGCAGTAAAATATGTGATACGCTAATACAATACATGATTTTGAATGTGATTCGAGGTTAATACGATGTGATAACGCATAATACAATGCAATAGTTACAAAGTAATATAATGTTATACGAGACAAGGGCGTTATGCGTTGATACGATGTGATATGATCGGACATTTTAAATATAATATTTTAGCTCATAGAAACGCTTTGAAATGAAAAGAATAAACTGTTGGAAGTATATTAATACAATTTCATGGAAGAAATTTTAGAATTTAGGTTGTAAATGTCAGTGGTTCTCATCATGTTTAGGTCTGCAAAGGTCTTGCTGTCCCTGACCACTCACCACTGGTCTAGACCAGGGATTTCCAACCTTTATGGAGCAAATGCACACACTTTACAACTGGAAAATCTCACAGCACACCAACAAACAAAAATTACAAAATGTAGGTACATAGTGATGACTGTATGTACTTCCTGCCATCTCATAGAGGAGCATTTATTTGTTCTGTCTGTCACTATGCCTCACTGGCATAAATAGAAGAACAAAGTAAATGAATAATAATATCTTGTAAATGAATAATTTAAAAAATGTGATAATTTCCCACGCCACACCTGAAGATGGCTCATGGCACACTAGTGTGCCACGGCACACAGGTTGGGAATCACTGGTCTAGACAGACAGAAAGAACACTTTCTGTATTCGCGTACGTTAAGTGCAGCATTAGCCAATGCTGTTATTGTAATGTCACTGTCCTTCCAGGTAATAGTCATCTCCAAAACCCCACAAAGCCAAAGAGGACGGATGGCTTGATGGAGGATATTTTACATTTACGTGCAATCAGGCGAGAAAGGAATCAATTACATGTAAAGTTCTCACATCGAGGACGAGCATCATGCTTTTCCTCGTGTGTGTGTGTGTGTGTGGGGGGGGGGGGTCACTTTCTGCTAGCTCCATCCTTGAACGGTCGTGAGATAATTGCAGTGGCGCCTGTTGAAGAGTGACGGCTGACCGATTAATGGGCACGTCATTGTGATGATCACCTGAGAAAAGGTCAACAACGCGCCATCCACTTTGATTAATTACGTCTCCAACTGTGAACAGTGAGAGTGTGCGTGCGTAGTAGCATAACGGCGAGTGTATTACTGCTTCATTTTGTTGTAATGTCATTGGATATCCCCCACTGTCTTTCCTTTGCTTGGACAAAAGAAGAGCTCTCAAGTCTGACTATTGTTTTTACTCATGTTGTTAACAGTGGAAATGTCCTACCTCCCCGACCAGTCCTCACAATAAATTAGGGCGATTTTGCGCTTAAAATAATGTAGTTTCTATGAGAAAAAACCCTCCTATTTTACAGCTATTTGAATTTTTTTCTTGACATTTGTTCATTTAACGTTTATTTAAATTTCGAGGAACCATTTTAATGTCAACAAAATGCAAACAAACTGAACATCATTTAAGAATAGTTGAAGCTGGGTGGTTTATAGCACGGTTGTCAAACGTATTTGTCACTGGCCACATTGTAGTTTTGGTTTCCCTCAGAGGGCCGTTATGACTGTGCAATCATAGAAATGTTAGTCATCTCATCATATTTATAAATACATATAACAATGATGGGTAATGAGTTTTGATATCAGAAATCACTGAAAATAGGTTGTTCAACTGTTCTACGTATTTTAACATGGAGTTTGGTAACAAAAATACTGGCAATCGGTCAACATTATGAAACCTGAAGACAATTTGCAATTTAGCAAAAAACATTAAATAGATCCACGCGATTTTGCCGAAGCGGGCCACATGAAATGATGTGGCGGGCTCGGTCTGGCCCTCGGGCCGCAAGTTTGACATCTGTGCTTCGTAGCACTGTAGAGGGCGCTTAACCACAGTGCTATGCCATATTTATCCTCAATTCACAGCAAAATTACCATAGTGATTGATACAGTAGTATCTGCAGTAGAAGCTCTTCAACACAAATAATACTTTTAAAGCTAAAATATCAGCATTATTATTAACTATGAATTTTCAAGTTTACAAAGAAAAAGTAAAACAAATAGTATATTGCGCTTCATGATTCTGGGTGCTCTAATACATGTTAGGCACTGTAGATTTAGTTGACGAATGTCATATAGATACAACCCCAATTCCAATGAAGTTGGGACGTTGTGTTAAACATAAATAAAAACAGAATACAATGATTTGCCTCGCCCCATTTTGGCTTGTGAATGACTGAGCAATTCAAGGAAGCTCCTTTAATACCCAAGCATGGCACCCACCTGTTCCCAAATAGCCTGTTCACCTGTGGGATGTTCCAAACAGGTGCTTGATGAGCATTCCTCAACTTTCGCAGTTTTTTTTTTTGCCACCTGTCCCAGCTTTTTTGGAACGTGTTGCCACCAAGAAATTCTAATTTGCTAAAAACAAGAACATGTGTCAGTTTGAACATTAAATATATTGTCTTTGTGGTGTATACAATTAAATATAGGTTGAACATGATTTGCAAATCATCGTATTCTGTTTTTATTTATGTTTAACACAACGTCCAAACTTCATTGGAATTGGGGTTGTAAAATTTGATGTTTGACCGACCATACAGTGTGGTGCAAGATTATTTATTAAACCCTCCATTCTTTATCCAAACGGCATTTCGATTAATTCAAACTCTAGTGTTTTAATTTTTTTGTGGCCAAAAATTCAGAGCAGCATGGCCTCCATGTTTGACGTTTTAATGTTTTTAGAGCGCGATGGGATTGTGAATGGGCTCGTTCCTTGTGGTGTTGCACAGATTGTGTTGCACCCATGATTGAATGGGTGTGTGCGTGCATGTGAGACTGAGGCATTCCTACAGTGGGGATGTGGGTGGCACCGAATTCTTGGCTCTGGAATTTGGCCAGCTGGATCCTCTCAAAAATCCGACCATGTGTAGACACTGAGATAAAACCCTGAGCCGACGTTTGCTACACTATGTTAGTAAACTACAAAACAGAAGTATTGGGACACCACTTCATAACTGGAAGCCAAAAAGTAATTATAGCTGCATCCGGCACGGGGTGACTTGAAACTGTGCGGGGTACAATCAAATCTCAGGAATATCAAGGGAATGTGGAATAAAATATGCTGCCCAGTGTCAGAAAGCTTGGTTGAGGGCAGGGGTCACCAACATGGTGCCTGCAGGCTGGAAACACACTCCCTCATTGATGAACTAAATGATGTCATTTGTTCCCTCCAGAACATGACAAATATAGCCATCCATATAGGCACACACCCCTTTCGTGCACTTTGACCATGACCGCCTTGTGTGTGCGCGTGTGTGTGTGTGTGTCCTGGCGCTGGAGGTCAGCATGAGACAATAGGGTGGTCTTAAAGGGCGAGGCCTCTCAATTTGAGAGTCCAGGAATGGAATGAAACACTGACACCTGTGACACCTCATTGCTGTGCACACTGGCCACTTGTAGAAGTGATGTCACAAATATCCATTCTTTCCTCATAAGATTTTCAATCACTTTAATATCAGTTTTTGTTAATTGTTTTTTTTCCTCCCTACAATATATATTTTTTAAAGATGTAATTGACTCATTTTGTCTGTTGGCCTCTCAGTGACACCCTGTCCTTCCCCTGCACTTGTGTGTGTGTGTGTGTGTGTGTGTGTGTGTCTGTGTGGATGTGGATGTTAAAGCCACTGCCTCCGCCCAACCAGCTCACTTCCTTGTTGTTCCTCGCCGCCCGCTCTTCCTCTCCGAGTGGATACGCGTGGCAAACTAAACCAAACACAAACTTCTCACCTTTCAAGGCAAATAAACCTCACACCCCCGTCGACCCCGGCAAGAATAATAAACTCGATTTAACTAGAACTTGCGCACATCCTGGTTTCACTTAAGAGCTGTGGGTGAGTAGCCCGATGTGTATTTTGAATATATGCAGTGTATATATTCCTGGTTGTATATACATGATGCAAATTAGAGTAACATTTCAACAAAAGGAATTACACTTTTTGTAGGTCCAGATTGCAGCTGCATGCTCCAGTTGGATGTGCAGGATTATGCCAAATCTCTATTGTTGCATTTTAGTCAAATTAATCATATCTCATCTGGCATAATGACCACACACACCATTTTAGCAGAAGGGTGGTGCCACTTTGATGATCTAAGTTCATTTCAGTTGTTTTATGAATATTCATGTGAATACTTCAATCGGTATTTTACCTTTTTCTAGCATTTCCAGTACTTATATATTTTAAGGTCTTTGAACACACTTATAAAACAATACAAACACATTGAAAGACGTTTTGTATGTGGAGAGAGAGAAAGCGCAATGGATAACACAAAAATATTGTACAAACATTATAAAAAAACAGTAAAAACTGTTATAACGCGGCGGCGGATTACTGTATTTAATTTAAAAGTTATTGTAGGGTATTATAAGACCTTTCTACTGAAGTAACGTTTTCCAAAATGATTAACTATTTCTAAAAATTCAATAGAATTAAAAAAAAAAATCATTATTAGCTTTTTGGCTGAGCGAAATCTCCTTATACTGTGGCATCCATTTCGACTTGCACTACCAAATATGTTTCCCTGTCCTATAATGGGCGACTTCCATGTTTCTTTCAATTCAAACTGTTTGAATCCAAACCATGCGTATCTCTACGCCCACATATTGTGTACGTATGTGCACGTTTTCGGTCCGTTCTTCATTCCTCTCAGTGCCTCGATAACGGGCCGGCTCCAATACACACTCAGCACCCCGGTCGTAAACTCATGCAAATTGTTTTTTGCCTTCCTGCTGTTGTCTCGCGAGTTTATTTGTCAACAAAATAAAAATAAACATGACGCTGCCTTATCTGCAGCTGCCATCAGTACAATGCACACTGACCTCTCTCTCTCTCTCTCTTTTTCAGTTTGTTTCTCGACCAGTACAGAAGCAGCCTGGTTGATGCTATAAGGAGATTACTGCAACCCAACGTAAGTGTATGCGTGTGTGTCTGTGTCTGTGTGTGTGTGTGTCTACTGTATATATCTGTGCTTATCCCCCATTCCTCTAAATCACTTCCCCACTTTCCTCAATCATAATTAGGCCTGAGCACACATTAATAGTGTGACAGGATTAATATCATGTAATGCTTTAATGCTTTATGCACAGCTCTGATCTCTGTGGCTCTGCCTCCTGGCCTCCCCTTCATCATAAATCCCAGGCAACTTCTCCCTTTTGGCCCCGCGATAAGACCCCATGCTGCGACAGCCAAAGCAGATGGGGGAGTGTGTGTGTTCTGTTGGGAATAAAAGCAAAAGGCTGGAAGAGATAGGGTTGAGATTTCGCTTCATCTGAAAGAAGCAGGTCGCGTTTTAAGTACAGAGGCCAGGCTGGTGGAGGGAGTTTGTCAAAAGGAGATGAAAACGGCACTGATGAAACGAGAAGAAGGGAAGAGCGCCCGCACACTTGAAGGCGGGCGACAGCGAGAAATTGACGTGTGAATTGCACTTTAAAGCTGAAGGCTAACTGGAAGAGAAAACAGAAAAAGCTATTTCGCTTTTATTTTCAAGCATTTAAGCAACAATTAATGCTTGAATTACATGAAAATAGAATATCAGTTTTCAGTAATCGCACTTTTTAACAGTTGTTTTTGTATTCTTGTGGAATTGTGACCAAAAAGCAATCTCGTGTTATCAAACACATGATAGATTTTTTTCACATTATTTTGGGAGACCTAATTTTGGTGCAAAAGCAACACTGCACGTCACCAAATCAGGAATATCTGGCAGGTACTGAGTTTATACTACATGTAACAACGATCTCCCATAAGAATGAGACAAAGTTTTTTATGTTCTGATTAAACCTTGGTTGAATGTTATAGCCATAATTCCAAAAGGTACGTTTGTTGCCATCACCAAATCAGGAATTTCTTGCATGTACTGGCTGTATTTGACACGTGACAGCAACCTGCCATAAGATAAACATCCAAACATGGCTAAATTTTACAAAACTATACATTAAGTCTCCCAAAAGCATGTGGGAAAATGTTTTATGGTCTGATGAAATCAAGGTTGAGTTGTAGGGCCATAATTCCATAATTCCACAAGAAGCAGCTACCATGTATTTGTTACACGTATGTTCCAAAGTAATCAGATACCAAAAGCCATACCATACCATAAAACCAGGTGCAGTAACTGGGTACCTAGATAACCAGCGACCAATAAAAAAAAAAAAAAAAAAAAAAAAAAGCTTGCCGGTGGCACCAGAAACGTTTGTCGCAAAAACAACACTGCACATTGTCAAATCAGGAATTTCTGGCAAGTGCTGGCTCTATCCTACAGATGTGACGCCAATCTCCCATAAGATAAACATCCAAGCTTGGCTAAATTTAGCAAAAATATATATGAAATGTTGATAAGGGAAGCTAGTGGCAACACCACACTTTGGGCTTGTTTTTCTTCAGCTGGAACATGTGCTTTAGTCAAGTTGCAGGACTTATGAGCAATTGCAATCAGTCGATAAATATTTATCACAAGAAATAAACTGCAGTTGACGCATGCGGTTCCTTCCCCACTATCAGAATCAGAATCATCTTTATTTGCCAAGTATATCCCAAAAAACACACAAGGAATTTGTCTGCGGTAGTTGGAGCCGCTCTAGTACGACAACAGAAAGTCAATTGACAGAGAAAACTTTGGAGACATAAAGACATTGAGAAAAACACTCACCAGCTGTGAACCCGCTAGGCATGTGGTTTTTGCCATGGAAACTCATAATACCGGTAATAATAATCTCATAAATATCAAAAACAAAAGCAGTTCATAGAAACTTTGTCATGTTGTGCACCAACTCGCACAATATCATGTGCATGTTAGTTATTTAGAGATTTTTTTGTGTCGTCGTCCTTTGATATACTTTGTTCGATGCATAACGATGCATTCTTTTTGCTCACACAAACATAGTATTTTGATCATGTGCGCATGGAAAATAGAATAAATGTTTTTACAGTTGGATGTGGCACACCGCTGCGTTGTAACAATGGCGAGCTCTTGTGCCACCGTTGTCATACATCTGTGCGCTTCGTCTCGCTCTAATATAATCATATCTCCCTCTTTAATCCCGCCGAGATAATTCGGCAGCTAATATGATTTGAGCGGCGGCCATCAGACACAACATCACTGCCACGAAGAGCCTCGCCAAATATTTAATAATTTGCTAAGCTGATTAAACAATTAACAAAAGCCTGACTTCTCTCATGTAATGGCACTAATTTGTTGTTTGTGACAAAGGTGCTCCATCCGGGTGGCGAGATCCTCTTAATCAGATGATTAATGTCTGCGAGTATATGTGTGTTTTGTCTGTTTGATTTCCCGTTGGAAGCCCTTACAAATAGACCAGTGCATGTTTGGATTAAAAAAAAAAAGAAGAAGTCTGACAAAGTGAGTCACCCCGCTGTTTCCTGTGCTTTTGTGTTAATGTGTCTGTTTGTACGTGCTTGTCTCCGTGCTCCGTTTAATTAGAACAATAACAACACGATCAGCGTGAAATAAAACTCAAAGCTGGAGGATTTCAAAGAAACTTTGAACCTGTCGTTAATCCTCTTAGTACTTGCGGGACGTCTGGGGTGCGCGCGCACGTACACACAAACACGCTTTCTTCTTAACACACGTCTCACTCCTTGTGAGATTATTGAGACCCAATTTCATAGCCTGCGTGCGCGCGTTCATATTTCCACGGAGTTTGGAATTGTTTTGTTGTGGAACTAAAAGCACTGTGTGTATTCATGGCTGTGTTTTTGTGTGTTTATACTGTATGTGTGAAGTTACTGCTGACACTTTTATCGTCCGCCAGGGCGTGGCCTTTGTCTTCGCCCCACTTCGAGGTGACACCCTGCAGATGTTCTGTCAGCTGGCCCAGCAGGCTGGACTCCTGGTGGCCCAGCACCGGCAGTACGATGCTCAGGTGTGGGATGTGCATCTGAAGGTAAGACTTCAGTTTATGCTTTCACAACTGCTATCAACTCAAGTAAAATGTCACAGTCGAGTGCAGACCTCTAAGTTCAACAAAAAAAGCATTGGCACACCATACCGGTATTTGGTAGTTCCATAGCAGGCTACTACCTGGTACAAAGAAGGGACTGTGGCTTTTTAATTCGAAATTGGACTGTACCATTCATTAAATAGTGACAAAAATGGTGAAAAGTGTCAAATCTATTCCATGATAATAACCCTTTGTCTAGGTTGATGCCAACAGTTAATGGGTTATTCTTTGGCCAATGTACCACCCATTCATTATGGTTTGTTTTTGCGTAATCTCACGAACTAGTTGACTAACCTAAGGTAGGTATGATGTCATTTGCTTGATTTGTATTAGTAGGTACATGTTCATATCTAAATGACGATTAAGCCACCCAATCAGCCAAGCAACCCAAACCAACAACTAAACAACCAACCAAGTGTAACCCACCAACCAATTAATCAAAACAAAAACTGACTCATGTAAATCAACCAAAAAACAAAAAAAACAAATGTAACCCAACAGGCCAACCGGCCATCCAACCAACCCTAATCAAACAGTCAACCAACCAATCTTAGCACACTAACATAATCAGTTAATCAAACAACAAACGAATGTAACTCAACCAGCTAACCAAGGGGTAAAACAGCAAACCCAACCTATCAGCCAACCAACCCAACCCGCACAAATAACCAACAAAATGTAATCAACCAACCAACAAATCAACCCAACCAACCGTTGCAATACCAAACAACAATTAGGCAAACAATCCAACTGACTAACCAACCGTCCCCTCCAGCAACTGACCAACCCAACTCAATCAACACCACCAATCAGCCAACCAACAACAAAATCAACAAACCAAACATACCCGCCCACCCCAACTAATCAACCGACAATCACCTATTACCTACCCACACAACTCATTCAATGAACTAACCAACCAACTCCAAAGAACAAGATTGGAATACAGTTACAATTGATCCAGTTCAATAGAATATGAATGGCTGACTAAGATATAGTATTTTATTTTTTAGCATCATTTGAACATTGGTCTCGATTTTCAAGAAATCTTTTTGTCGAATGGCCCGGCGAAAAACCAGCGGCTTTAACCTGTCGCTCGGAGGGAGGCAGCCTCAGAAAGCACCTGAGTTAAAAGAAGCGGCGTCCCGCTGCGGACTCCATTCACGCACACGGCTCCGGAAGAAGTGGACAGCGAGGAGCGCTCCCAACTGGGCGAGCGCGTGGTCGCCAACACTGCTGGGACAATTGGACCGTAAACTGCATATTAAAGTGACTCACTCAGACCTCTTTGCTCATTAAGTGTTATTACAGAGTTGCTAAACCCTCAGCCCACATTCACGGGAAACTATTACTCTTAAGTACAAAGGTTATATATTATACCATTTTATCTTTGCATTTTACACTCACTTGAGTGAATTATGCACACTTGTACGATCTAATGAGACCCGGACAAGAGGTGTCTAAAAATGGTACCTTTACAAAATGTATCTTTCTCAGTTTTGATCTACAATGTTCCCATGCTATATCATGTTTTTAGTCTTTTTTTTTTTAATTATTTTTTTTTTAATGGGCTTTTGACAGTATACTTACTTTAATGTCCTCACATGTAGAAAAAGAGAGCCACAGTCACCAATGCATGTCTTAGCCACAATAAAATAAACACAGCTTGCACAGAAGCTGCTGTCAGCAACACCTCTCGCCTGGACACTCACACTCAGACTCCCCAAGATCACACGCCACCACATCAGGCTCCGCCTCTTAAAGGTACATTTACACAGACACATACAGATAGGTACAGTATTTTCAAAACTATATATTTTATGCTTGCAATTTGTTTTTTTGTGTTCAAATACGTACAATGAAGTATGTTTAATACGTTTAAGCTTGTTTTAATAAGTTTAAATCTTTTTAAAGCATGTGGAGGGGTAAAACTCTTTTTTTAAATGCTTTTATATAGTCCATTGCGCTTTTTCACCAATTGCGGGTAGATCTGAAACGAATCCCCCACAATAAACGGTGGTTCATTGTATTCATTAAACAAAATGCCAATGATTATAATGGTTGTTGCGGTTTCTAATATTTTGACCTTCTCATGTAGCTACGACTGTGTTTGAAAACACTCAGGAATAAACGGCATTGATCGGGATTACATCAATGGAGCCCATGGTTTAGCAGTGAGACGCACACGCATAGGGGTCAGGTGCTGCATGCAAATATGAGGACAACTTGGAGTGTCCCCCTCACATCTGAAGGTGATTAAATCTCCTCTGCTTATCTTCTGATAAACACACCAAAAGAGAGAGTCTGTGTGTGTGTGTGTGTGCGTGCGTGCGTGCGTGTGTGTGTGTGCGTGCGTGTGTATGTGTGATGTCTTTGTGTGTGCATGGCCCAGACTGACCATCGTAACACACATGGACACTGCTAAAAAAAAAAAAAAGAAAGAGTTATATCACCAGCTTGCACAGACCAGACATCACTTAGACGGCATATTGGAGAGACATGACACGCAAACACACCATGTGATGATATCACACCCAAACATGCAGGAGTAAAACACGCGCGCACACACACACACACATTCTCACACACAAACCAATGAGCAGCTGCTCCTCATTTGCACTACAGATTAGCTTTCCTCGACTTGATGTGTTTACTTGCAGTGGGAGGACCGAGAAATAAGAATATCACAACCTGCAGCGGAACACACACGCACACACACACACTGATTTGCATGTCACGTCGGCTTAAGACAATCAAAGAAAAAGAAAATGTTTCTTTCTGTGGGAAAACTGACACTAAAATGCATGTACAAGTCATACTGACAGCCCAAAAAAATTGATCAGGTGTGTGTTATTGCCTCACTTTCCCCAACTTTACCTTTTTTCCAACACATTTTCAACAAAAACAGCCTATATCACACAGTTGTGCTGCATCTGTAAAACATTAAAAAACACATTTAGGGTAATTGCATTTCAACATCATAATCCAGTGTAACAGTTTAGTGGAATATTGCACAAACACTTTCATTGGTAGGACTGTGCCGTTACCACAACAGTCAGAATCAACTAAAAATGTCTCCATAGGAGGTTAGGGGATTATTTCCAGAGCATTAATTCCCCCAGGGTCACCCCAGGATACATTGGAGTCATTTTGGATGTTATTTATTGCAAAAATTGTAATCCCTCAAGGGGAATTGCATTTCACAACCGCCATATTCTGTTTTTTTGTTTAATGTATAAAAGGTACAGGTCACATTTGTAGGTTGCCAAGTGGGATACAATATTGTCATCTCCAACGTTGCATTTTAAGTTAAAAAAGTGACTCCCCCCCGAAATGTAAGTGTGTGTGTGTGTATGCTGCGACAGGCAGACAGGGCTAGCGCGTTATCCTCTTATCCCCACTGTTGTGGAATAGAGAGGCAAGCAGCTGGAGGGACTGCAAGCAGCCTGATAATGCCAGCGTTATTTTCTAACCCACCATCTTAATCTTGTTACTCAAATGGTTGTGAAGAGCGAGTCATGAATTTTAATTTTTCTCTCCCTCCCTCCCTCACACACACACACACACACACACACACACACGAGTACATCCCCCCGTCTTTTGCACATGCATAAGCAGAAGTATCCTCCGCTGCCTCCCTGACTCACCAAACTTTAGCCTGCTCCCCCTTAGCGCCTCCATCTCCCTACATTTCCTCCATCACAGCATACTTCTTTATTCACACATTCTGGCGTCTCTGGCTGTATCCGTCTCCTCCCATTTTAACAAAGCAGTACCGTTTGGTGCAGTTTTGTTCACGTCTCCATTTTTTTTCCATCAAAAGTAAATGTGGCCCCTGTGCAGCGTTCCAGAAGAAATCTGATGACTCTCCAGCCACGGTGATTCTCAAGCAGCGTGCCGTGGCTCACTAGTTTCCTCTTGGAGATCATCAAGGATGCGGCGGCAAATTAAGCAATTCCACTTAATTTTTCTGAGAACCATTATTTGTTGATTACAAATATATCTTTGCTCATTTATCTATGCCAGGGTTGTAAAGTGACAAACAGAGCAATGAACTGCTCTTCCATTAGATGACAGAAGGTACACTAAGCCCGTGCATCCACCTGTTGCCATTCATACAAAAGAATAAGTCATGGCTTCCTGCAAATATATCAGCTTTGTATTCAGTTAAACAGACCCACATTCTACACGGATTAAGTGAATAAATTGAGATGCAATCATCATTTCATTATTCATACATTTTGTGACATTTTTGTTTGGTGGTGTGCTGTGAGATTTTTCTAATGTAAAATAGATGCCTTGGCTCCATAAAGATCGGGAAACGCTGCTCTAGAGTCGCCAAGTGAACTGCTTAGAGACTCCAAATAACCAAGTACCAAAATAACTGTGCCAAAATCACTAGCTACCTAAATAACCATGTTGCAAAGTGACCAGGTACCAAAATAACTGAGTACCAGTTAAAACAGGTAAAGCTAGGAACTGAGTACCTAAATAATTAGGTACCAATTAAAAGAGACAAAAAGAACAAGGTATGAAAGTAACCAGGAACAAAATTAACCCGCTACTAAAGTGAACTGGGTACCAAACGAAACAGGGACCAAAATAGGGAACAGTAGAACCAGGTGTGAAAATAATAATGGGGTACTGGAATAAAAAGGTACCTAAAAAAAAAAAAAAAAACTGTCCTGAGGTACAAAAGTAAGCAGGTACTGAAATCAACTGGGTAGTAAAATAACTGGGTATTGAAATAGCCAGGCAGCACGAACCAGGTGCAAAGACAATGACTGGGTGCATGGGAGAAAAAAAATAGGTACCGCAAAACAAGTGCTCAAGTAACCAGATACCAAAATAAGAAAGTCAGGAAAAATACAGGTACCAATATAAACAGGCCCTAGAATTAATTGGGTACCAGAATATCTGGGTATCAAAAGAACCAGGTACTGTAATTAAATAGCCAAGTACCTAAAAGGATCAAAAGAACATAGTGTGGAAAAAAAGACCAGGTAGCATAAAAAACAGGTAACAAAGTAACCTGGTACTAAAAGTAACTGGGCACCAGAGTAGCTGATAACCTTGATAACCAGGTACCAATATACGGAGGGGAAAAAAAAGGTGCAAAAATATCCATCCATCCAGTTTCTGTACCGCTTTCCCTCACTAGGGTCACGGGGGTGCCGGAGCCTATCCCAGCTATCTTTGGGCGAGAGGTACACTCTGAACTGGTCGGCAGCCAATCGCAGGGCACATATAAACAAACAACCATTCGCACTCACGTTCACAGCTACGGGCAATTTAGAGTTGTCAATTAACCTACCATGCATGTTTTTGGGATGTGGAAGGAAGCCGGAGTGCCCGGAGAATACCCACGCAGGCACGGGGGGGAGAACATGCAAACTCCACACAGGCGAGGCCGGGATTTGAACCCCAGTCCTCAGAAATTGTGAGGCAGATGTGCTAACCAGTACTCCACTGTGTCGCCCAAAAAATATCCAGGCACTTATTTAACCGGTGAGGTACCAAAATAACTGGCTGCTAAAGTCAGCTGGTACTGGAATTGACTAGGTACCGAAATAACTGGGTGTCTGACTAAAAATTTCAGGTACCAAAATAACCTGTATCATATCAGATTTTGGCCCCCTCCTCTCGGGGTACCAAATGTAGTCATACGATACTGTGGCCAGTTGAACTGAACAGTATGATTTGGTCGAAACATCTTTTCTTATAGAGACCCCAGACATTAGAGTGATCCCCCCTCCCAACTGAAGTCCCACCTTGTCCACTTAGTCCCTGGTGGGGCATGTGGAGATGTAGAAATGTGGGGGCCTCACAAGAGAGCCAGAGGGGGCACAAAAGCAGCAGCGAAAGTGGCACTAAAATAAATGACTTGCACCTTGGGAAGAAAAAACAAAGGAGAGAGATGGAGAGAAAAGGTTGAGGGGGCAGTGGGGAAGCGGTGGTTCAGGTTTGAGAGGCGATTTAGGCAGCCACCCATGAAGCTGATTAGGCAGCCTGCGATCAGGAGGAACAGCTTTGCTTGTTAAACTTTTCACCTCATCCAGCGCTCAGCCTCCCTCCCTCCTCCCTCACCTTTTTTCCTTCCCTTCCGTCCCCGCTCCCTCCGTCTTGCATCGCCTCGTTCGCTCCTTCTGCCCAATAGCGTTTCAATGTGAATGTTGCTTAACATAGCACCGAACATAGCGCCCTTTGGGGTTGGGGGGAGGGGGGGGGGGTATTACAGGCAGCTGCCCTCCACGCCCATGCGCCCCTTGGGCCACTGGCTCGCCCTCTTCTTCCTCCTTGTCTTTTTAAAGGAGGGAGGGTCACAGGCTCAAAAACCAGCCGGTGCCTGGGGGGGAGATAACGCACATGAAGGGCAATTGAGGAGGGGGATTTTGCTGTCAAAGAAGCCAGCTACCGAAATAACTAAGTCGAAAATGAACTGGGTAAAACCTGGGTAAAGAAGAGAATAAACCAGGTACAAAAATAACCTCGTCCAAATTGAACCAGGTATTCAGAATAACTGTGTATCTACTGCAGGTAAGCTGGGAGCTAACAAGAACCAAGTGCCAAAATAACCACATACAAAACTATCCAGGCACCAACATAACTGGGTACTGAATAAAGCAGGTTCTGAAATAACCCGATACAAAAGTAAACCGATGCCACAATAAGTACATACCAAAAAATACATGTATGTTTCAAAGTAATCAACTACCAAAGTTAGTGGATAAAACCATGTAACTGGGTACCTAAATAACCAGGTACCAATAAAAGTGTACATAAGGAACCGGCTATGAATATACTTAATATAAACCGGGTTATAAAATAACAATGTTCAGAATTTAGAGTACAATTTTTCTTGCAATATTTTATGTCTGTAAAATGAATGCAAATGCTAAATAGCATCTACCTGTATGTTGCAGTGCTTTAACGCTTTAAGCAACAGCTTGAACATGAACACAAATGTGCAGCAACTCATGTAGACAGACAATATAACAGTAATCACAGTCGTACATTATCCTCTGCGAAGAACAACTGATAGTGTCGCACTGATGATCCGAGGAGTTGAGACATCTCAATGAACAGTATATCCTTCCGTCTGTCTTATATTGATGGCCATTCAATTGATGCAGTGTGACAAAACTGTTTAATTCTTTTAATTCTGTTTAATTATATTATATATATATATATATATATATATATATATATATATATATATATATATATATATAATATGATGGAGAGTGCTATTTTTTCCTCATTAAATTAATCTTTTTTGTTTTTTGGGGGGGAAGACTTGAACGGATTAATGCCATTTCCATGTATTTCAATAGGAAAAGATGATTTGAGTTACAAGGGTTTTGAGTAGCGAGCGTAGTCACGGAACGAAGTAAACTCCTATCTCAAGGCACCACTGTAAACTGACGACAGTGTGTTCCTGTTCCTCTGTGCTTTGTCCATGTTCAGATGCTGCAAGAAGGCAGAGAAGCGTACGACGAGAACATCCACTACCCGCTGCTCCTCACGCTGACCAAAGGAGCGCAAGCTCAGTAAAGCAACCAAGTACGGACTCGGCTTTACACGTCGGTGGTGGTGATAGCGGTGGTGTGAGCCTTAGCATATTATCAACACTGTGATCCGCTCGTGATCCGAGTGAGGATCGATATCGTCACGCGTCCTTCTTTTGGAGTCAACATATCTGTGAAGGATACTATGTGGCACTAAAGCTCTACTGTATAGCGCTCAGCAAATTTGGACTTTTTGACCCTTTTAAACGTTCTGGCCATCATCACCTCCCAATGGGCCATAAGCCAGTTCATGAATCAGTCACATTAGTACCGGGCTACTGAACACAGTAGTTCCATGGTGTAGAACCCCATAGCATAATGACATCATACATTTGCCCTTTTTTTAAACTAGAATAGGTCCACAATGTAAAAACTCGCTAGTATTGTAATAAAAGTCCTGAACCTATAACGTAAAAATTGTACTATTGCCCTTATCATTACATTACGTAACTGGCCTCAATAAGATACAATTAAAAACTAAAGTGATATAATTATGGGCTCAGTTATTACATTGGCAAATATTTTTTGTCATGGCCAATAATGTAATAAGTTATCACGTTATTGGCCAAAAGTTATTACATTACAGGTTCAGGACTTTTATTACCTTATTGGCCAGTTATTAAATTATGGGCCTATTACATTTTAAAAAGGGCAAATGTATTACGTTATGGACCGTTATTACATTATGGGCTGTTATTACATTATGGGCTTCTCCTACACATGGGACAAGGCACAAGTCACAACAACAACACACTCATTGCCACAGCGCTGTTTTTGTTAGCTGTCAGTGTGCCTGATTTCGTCTTTAAAAAAATATATTTTGTATTTTTCCCAAAGGTTTACAAAACAAATTTGTAGTAAACCAAAGCCACAGATGGCCCTGTAACTCTTAAAAGAAAAGGGGAATCATATCGTCACTGTCGGGTGGAAACATCTTATGTCCAAATTTGGTCAATTTCATGTTTTTTCACATCTCGATACTATTAGTCAAGCCTCCACGTGGGTCTGTCATTTTTCCAAACTATTAACCAATCCAAAGTATTGGAAATGGCTTGCTCTCTTTCATACTGCAATGTTAGAGGCTCAACAAACATGAAAACTGAAAAGTAATGGTTTTGGAGATGTGAGGAGCCTGTTTTTTATAATGTACCTATATCAAATTAGATTATAAAATTGGCTAAAATAATACTTTTTCTCAAGTGTTGATTTTCAATAACCGAAAATGCAGTTAACATGTAGATGTAGAAAACTAGATGTGCTTTTAAAAAATATCTTTGTTTGTATGTGGACTTGACACTTGCTTCTAGCCATGCTTATGTTTACCCATTGCAAAAAGTAGTTGACATAAATGCATATTAGTTATTGAATTTATTGCATGTAGTAAAACTATTTTTCCTTCTATAACTTTGAGTGAGACATTATGAATGACTCCTTCCTATTCCAAATGACTAGTTTTTGGGCTCCATAATTCACTGTGATCCACAGCTGACCGGAGTCCATGAAGGCCACAACATTAGGTACACATGCAGAATCACACAACAAGAGCTGTGTGAATTTTTATTTTATTTTATTTTTTTTTACACAACCAAAAGTAGTTCTCTTTCATATTAAAAAGTATTTTATGGAATTTTTCACAGATACCATGTTGAGTGAGTAAAAGAGTAAAAATACAAATAACTCCCCAGGGCCAAGTATCGAACCACTGAACTTCCATTTATTGTGGGGACATGTTCTAGACCCACCCATGAGAGATGAAAATCTGTGAGACCAGATTAAAAAAAACAAACATTTTCTTTCATAGTTTTACTTTTACCCCTGCCACAGGCTTTAAACACATTTAAATTTATTAAAACACTTTTGAAAGTATTACTTTGTACCTGTTGTCATTCTCTTGTCAAGAAATGGGAAACTATCATATAACATCACTTTAAGGAAACAAAAGGAAGACACTCGCTCGCACAATTCTCCAAATAAGAGGTTCAGCATGCTTGCTACAAGCTCTTTATTAGTTCCTCCTCACTGTAAAACTGTCACATAAATCAAAAGAGAATTAAACATCAAAATGTTCAACCAAAACACATACATAATTTTATCTGACAAATGTCCACGAGCTTAATGCTAACATATTATGTGAAAGACCAGAGAAGATCGAATTTAAATTAGCATAGATGTTAAAAAAACATGGACAGAATCTGGGCAAATATTTATGGGAAAATAGAAAAAGAAAATATAAATATATATATTTATATATATATATATATTATTCCTATTGAGACGGCAACTAATTTTAATAATTGATTAATCTGTGCCTGTTCAATTAACAAATGAATCTGATTTTTAAAAAAGCTTACAAATTTCCATCACTTTATTAAAAAACAGTACATTATTTCTAATTCACAGTGCAGAAAATGCACAAACATATATTGTTTACGATTCAGTTGCTGGCTTGATCCATAACATGAAAATAGGCAAAAATGTTGGTAAATGTTTTCCAAATGTCTTATTTAAGGAAATTAAGGCGATTGCAGTCTGCTTTACTATTATAATACATATTTTATTAATGTTTACTGTTGTAAGGCTGTAATTCCGAATTGGACAATTTCAAGTCAAGCAAGGTCTCAAAACGATTATCCATTAATTTGATAATCGATTAGTTGTCAATTAATCATTGCACCTCTGGTTTTTTTATTAACATTTTTGTTTGGAAACAATAGAAAAGTAACCAAACTATTTTTGACCCCACAACTCAGAATTCTATGCCAACTGACAAACAGATACAAAAACACAAACCAAAACTGAGTTTTTGTTGTTGCTACCTTTGTTTGGCCTTGGCGGAGCTCTGCGCTCTGCCACATAGCATGACCTTGTGGTTCTATACTGTATACTATCTGGTGATTATATAGCATTGCTAAAATAGCACGTCTCACGGTGGCCGAAGACGTTTGCACAATATTGATGCAACCGCGGTCACAACGAATCATTTGGCCTCGCTCCCCCCTCGCTAATCCAGATGAATTCCAACACAATGACCATATTGCTAATATTTGTTCCCCTTTTCACACGTCGCAAACGCCGCTCGGGGTCGAGTCCAAGCTGCTTTCCCAGCCTTGCACAGTGGAGGATAATATCATGTCGCAATCCTCCAACGTGATGACGTCAAGCAATTTCTGGATTATTCTGGCATTATTTGTTTTTGTTTGTGTGTGTGTGTGTGTGTGTCATTTATGGGTTATGTATGCAACCGTGAAACTTGAAACGCTGTAACCGTTGAAGTCGAACGCCGATGAGGTCGTACAAAAATTGTAACATTAATGACATCTCGTGTCTGGCCTTCATTGTTGACAATATTATATTAACAGGGGGTTAACTTATTTTGACATTCATATGATGGTTTACGAAAGGTTTTCTGATGATGACAGTTTGACCCTGAAACGTTATTTACCATTTCTCTGATTTCCTTTGAGGAAAAATTGTTCTAAAGTCCGAAATCCTGCTTCTGACTGTAGAAGTTTCACTGTATTTTCGATATCCCCTTTAGTGTGGTGGCCTTCTATACAAGTTTTGGGTGTTATTTACCTTGAGTTCACTGTTGTTAATCAGCGCAATATCATTTTAGCCAATTAACAAAAATAAATAACACATTTTGAGACAATGGGACTTTTCTTTCCTCTCGATTTACACATTTACGCCCCACCGTTCGTCATTGCGGAGCGACGTTCCTCTGGCAAAGGCGGCGTGTCGACACCTCGCGTGTGTTCTTTCTGTCGAGAGTTAAGGCATTAAATGCTTACAGATGTAATGAAGTTTCCTCGGGCTCCCCGATTGGCTGCGGTCTGCGTTTCAAACACAATGGCCTCCTGCAGGCTAAGCTGGTGCCAGACAAGCTAACACGCTCACACACACAAACACGCACACACATATCAAGCCCAGTCAACCGTCTTCCCCTCCTCGGGAATAAAAGAGAGAGGGATAAAGAAGGGAGGGAGTGCTGCTAATCCTGCAGCTTCACTCTTCTGTTTATCAGTGAGGAGGAGGAAGGAGGGAAGGTTGTCAGAGAGGGAGGGACTACACTGAGGCCTCCTGATCTGTCTTTTGATATTTTAAAGAGCTCCGCGTTCTCCTCCCCTGCACTCGTCTCTGGACAGGATTGAATGAACAAGGGAGCAAAGAGAGAGAAGACCGAGGGAGGAAAGTGCAAAAATGGCGAGACTAGATCGAAGCAGCGTTCTTTAGACAAATAAATAAATAAGAGTGAAAGCAGGTGATTGAGTGGCCGAGCGAGTGATCGAACGCAGGGTGGACAAAAAGAGAGACAGAGTGCTCCCCGACTCGACACAAGGGCCCCATTAACTTGACCACTTGCCCTTTGCGCACAAAGGCAGGGCCGGCCCACCGCCACTCCCACCCAATTATCCACGATTAGGCTCAGTGCACTGTGTCAAGATGGAGGAGGAGGAGGGGGGAGGGAGGGAGGGATGCAGAGAGAGAGAGAGAGAGAGAGGATGGACAGGGAAAGAAAACACAAAAGTGGGCAAGAAGCGTCAATGTCAATTTGAGATTTTGTGTCCGAATGTAAAGTAGATGTAGACTGGACACCTCATTAGGTACACCTGCTCAATGTGACGACATCCAACAAAAGACGCCTTTCAAAGAGTCCACATTTACAAAGGCAATGTATAATACTGTATTTGCCGTGTTGCATACTTTGCAATATTTTGACCCCCTCATCCACCACTGCAAATTACAACCCTAATAATAACAATAATGTAACATTGATATACAAAAAGAAGTTTTACAATCATTTCGATGATAAAATTACGTTCACAAATCAAATTAAAACACACACAATAGTCGTCCTTACTATAATTAAATAAAATATGAATATAAAATATAAAAAGAAATCAAATAACACACCTAATGTGCAACAAAAATTCATAATCTCTATCCATGACAGTATGTTGTTACAATGTGTAGGTATACCTTATGACCAATAAGGTTACCTATCGTTCTCTGTTTTTTTCTTTTCTTTTTTCTCATGCTTTTTTGCCACTTTTAGTTGCTCTCTTGTACTGTACGTTTTTTATTGTATTTAATTTCATGTTTTTTTTTCTTTTTGTTTTTAAATGTTAAGTCACCTTGTGTATGAAATGCACGATATAAATACACTTGCTTTGCTTTGTGTCGTCTATATAAAAGAGCTAATTGCTGTAATAAAATAAAAATAGAATATATTTTGTCTTTAGACTGCACACGTAACCAATATTGTGGCAAATCTTTGGTATTCGTGCAAGTGACAAATATTTGCAAATACAATTTAAAAGATCTTAATTACAGTGAAAAAAATATAATGTAATTCCACACAAAGTTCGAATATTAGATCAATTCAAATAATATAAATGACTTAACTTACATGTACAGTTTGCATCCAATCCTTTAAAACCCTTATTTTTTAAAGTAATTATAAATACTTTCATTAAATAAATAGATAATACATGAAAATAACTTAAAAACGTTTACGTTTTGTTTCCTTTTATATTTCATAAAGTCCAACTAAACCCAAAGAATCCAATTTTTAACCTTTTCAGGCTACCCAAAAAGTCTCCAAATCTAATAAATTCCACTCAGTGATGTCTGCTTGCATCCCCCTAGTACTTCCCCTTATCTGCCCTCCACAGCCCCCCCCCCCCTCCCCCCCACACACACCACCACCACAAGCACCATCTTTCCCCCGCAGAATGGCTTTTTACTCCGTTTGTTTGTGCTCATGAAGTGGAATGCAGAAAAGTCCCTGAAAGCATTTTTCCTTTTCTTTCCTCATTTTTTTTTCACCCCCAAATGCCGAAAGCCATTGACTGTGTGTTGCTACGGCCCCCGCCCTACCTGCCACACACACACACACTGTAACATAGTCCACAAAGCTGGCCTTGATGACAATAATGTTTTCCATTACAGGGGATGTATTTGAGGATTAAGTGGAGGTGAAATTCACTGGTATTAATGCAGTAATGGAATGGGAAGGTGTCTGTACACTGCTGGAAAAAGCGCCGCTTTATTGTGTTGATTATGATCTGTTTTAAACAAACAAAACACCTTTTTTGCCACTCGTAGACACTTTTAAAGGACATAAACACGGAAAATCAGCTTGCCGACACTTCTGTCGTGTCTTCCCGGTTCATCTTCCTCCGATACACACAACAATTGTATATTCTATACAATCGTGTAGTCTGTAACCAGGTGTGTCCAAAGTTTTTTCTCTGACGACCGCTCACAGAAAATGTTAAATTGTTGGACTTGAATTAAGCATGCGAAAATCTCTCAATCTCTCCAGTTATTTTGAAAAACTGCTGCGTCACAGCTGTCTGTTCAAGGCGGGAAGGCAAATATTTCAAGATTTTGGGGGTGGCCGGCGGCCCCGTGTGCCACGAGAATGCATCCGCCCCTGCACTGAACCGCAGCCAAATCAAATGCCGAAATATGAATGTCTCATGCACTTCCTATGTACAATTATGGGATTCTTGTGGGTTCTTGTGTTAAATTGTACAGGTGTACCCGAGGTTTATGGTCTGCGAGTGCTTACGTAGGGGCTTTACATAACAGGCTGCTAATTAAGCAGCTTTTGTTTGATTGTTGATCAAGTCCTGGCTGCTGAGACGGACAAAAGTTTCCATGTTGACTTTGTTTTACACATTTCTTTCTTCTTTCTGGACTAAAAGGAACCCAGATTGAATGACAATATGTTTTCCCGAGCCAGGCTTCCCGTTCTTCCTGTTGCGTTCCCTCCCCTCCCCCCCGACCCCCAATTTTTTTTTGATTCTATACCGCCATTTTCCGTGGTCCTGTGCACCCGTGGTCACCGGGGCAACGGCTCCAACCTGCCGACCCATGTTTCCCGCGGGCCATTAGGGGCCAGTCAACGAGCCTCTCTTCCTGCAACAAGTGGCACTGGCGGGATGGAGAGGGCACTCGTCTGCGCTTTGAAGGTCAACGAGGCCGTCGCCTGCCGCACTCTCTCGCTGACTCTTGCTTTTGCGTCATCCCCCCCATCATACCCCAATCCGTCCATCTTTGTTATGCGTGGTACAACCACGTATAACCAAACAATTGTCACAGGTTTGAGTATACATTATGCCCTTGCTCGTAATTTTCAGCTGTCTTTTTGCGTTCTAGTGGTTCAAAATGATCCTGACCAGCACTCCACACTGATGTCATCACTTGGTGGTGCATAAATGAGATATGTAGGGGCTATTGAGAATAGTTTGTCCTGGAGGTCAGATGATGAGTTGAGTAGAAACGGATGGCGTGCAGCCAAACATCGTACTGTACAGAAGAAAAAAATGGAGTTTGAGCTGTTCTCTACTAACTGCGGGAAGTTTGACTAGGTACTTTTTAGAGAACATTCATGTGTGGAGCACAGGTACTTTTGTCGAAATAAATATACACAAGTGCCAGGAAAATCTATCAGGGCCAAAAAAGGGCTGACACTGAATTCCCTTTTATGGCAAGGGGATATGTTTCCGACCCACCTGAAATCTGTGATACGGAGAGACCAGAAACAGGCGCCAACCAAAATAACTACTTAGTGGCTTAAATCCACTCTTGATGGGTTGGTCGGCACTCCCAAGAAATTAAAAAGTCACAGTTCTATTATGCGTCGCCTTTGAAGTTCCTGCTACTTTTTGAGGACTAAGGGCCACTTGGGCTAAAGTTACTCTCAGGTTGTTCGATAAAAGTTTTCGAGTTTCATCTAAATTTAGATGCCTTTCGTTGGCGAGCAGGACGAGGTGCACCTGTTCCAAACAATTTTGTGATGACTCCCACTCCGTCTGTCTGGACGGGTGGGAGTGGAGGGAGTGCGGGTGGGGGTGGTCAAATCCTCCAAGAGCCACTTGTGTGTCTCCTGAGGGGGGGAAATGTACATAGATTATGTCCATGCTAATCCTTGTGTAACAAAAAGGCATTTTGCTTCAATGACTAAGTGTTTCGGCAGATACACTCGGCCTCGCAAACACACACACACACACACACACACACGCACACACACATTTCCCGTCCATATGTGCACAAGGACTCTGGTGCAATTAACCTTTAGCTGATTCAGTCCTCGTAGCCTGATTGAATAGAGTTGGAGTGTTCCCTAAGCCATAAGAACAACCTTACGTGTGTGTGTGTGTGTGTGTGTGTGTGTGTGTGTGTGTGTGAGTGAGTGAGTGCCTGAGAAAAGTGTGTGCGTGTGTGTGTGTGTGTTTTTGTCAAATGTTGAGCTCTATGTAACGAGAGTAGAGGAGAGGGCCTAGTTTATCCTGTCTGGGGTCTGCCTCTAAATCCGTCTGAGTGCGTTGGCCCTCCGATCGCCACCGTTTGCATTTGCACTTCTTCGTGCCAGCCTGTTCAGGCTGCACTCTAAAAACCTTCTTCTCGACTGTTACTTGTTTGTTCCCCAGTTGTCAGTATTGAAGCTGTAATATCAGCTCGCACTCTCCTTTTTTCATGACATGTCATCTTCATTTTCTAGAGGCAATACATCCATGCTGTGTGTTTTTCGGCTTTTTGATTGAACGTACCTCGGTTGACTTGTCGTCCTAATGTAAGCATCTGCAACTACTAAAACGTTCAATGTTCTTTCGATGTCGTGCCGTGATCTATCGAGTACAACGTCACTCCCTCTGATGTTGTTTAATTAGGACATTGACATTGTATGAACATTGAATATTTTAGTCATTAGGACTACAATGACTAAAATATAGTCCTAATGACTATATTTGACCTCTCGTTTTCGCTATCTTTACGCTCGTCGACATGATATTAACACCGTGTACTGTTTTAAAAATAAGTACATTTCTACTGTAGCCGTGTTGTTTTATTTGCGTTTAATCCTCGGTCGAGAAGGTTTGAATAAAATATCTCGACGTATAGTCAGCGGAAACGAGCCCGTTATCAGGGGTAAGTTTTATTTACCTTGTTTCACCTTGATCAAAACCATCCAGCAAAACTAACCTTCCACATACTATTTATATATTACATATTAACATCAGAAAACACTAAATCACAGCTCTTGTATTAGCATTAATTCGATTGTGCAAGTGTAAATAATGTTGTGGCAACATAATGCTAATTGGGCAGCTCCCGTGTCGCATTGCTCAGGCTTTGGAGTGTGTAAATGCAAAACAAGAGGCAGGAATAAGTGTCGCTATTTGACACTTTCCATCTATTTGATGCACGTCTGCAGGTTAATTGTCAGTGCGCCGCCAACATGGCTGCTCCATCCGGCTCGGCTCAGCGGCGCGTTTTTAGCTGCTCGCACAGCTCCATTAATTAGCTGTTTGATGCTGTTAATTGGGCTCCCACTGCTGCGCTAATTGATAACGCCATTGCCATTGACGACGGCGCGAACACAAATACGGGGTGTGGGGGGGGGGGGGGGGGGGGGGGGTAGCCATTCAAGCCTGGTGAAAAGCGGGCGGACGTGAAGGATGAGAGTCGGAGCAGCACAAGGCTCCTGGTGGCTGGAAACAAAGACAGTGTGGTTGTTGGCTGTATTATGTGTGTCCCAGTGGTGAGCAGTAGCAAAGTAAAAATACTTTCTTACAGAACTTGAGTACCTTTTTCAGGTTTCTGTATTTTAGTTAGAATTTTTCTGACAGTGTTTTGCTTTAACTCTGAACTTTTGCAAACAGAAATCTTTACTTGACCTTGTTTAAGAGAATTCTTTGTTGTCGGCAGCAACTCCCCAACTTTTGTGTATTGAGGTTGTTCCTCATTTTTTACAATCTGCACCTATTATTCATATTGATTTTCTGTTTGGGTATGAGAGTGGTGCGTTTAGGCTTCCACCGTCTCGAAATGGAAATGCAATCTGACAGGACAAGGCGATAATGGTAATATCATCTTCCTATTACCGCTCGCATCTGCATCACCTTGCTAATGGCACTGCTCAGCTATTCATGGAAATGTCGGCTATCACAAATAACACTCAGCTGTCACCGCTTCACACCTTGCGGAAGGGTGAAAAACAATATTGTTGCACGTTGTACAAAGAAACAACATCTTTTAGCGCTGACAGTAGATGTAATTGTCACAGAAAGGAAGAAATGTAAACATATTTTACAAGAAGAGCTTTTCCTAGGAAGTTGAGCTACAACTTCTCATTTTCTTGCAACTGTATCACAAAATGTCTTTTTTGCCTTTATTTCATCATTCAACCTTTTTTAGCCCTCCAGGCCTTTACATCGTTAGATTTTGTCAAAATCCAGTGATATCACATTGGTCACGTGTCACATTAGATATCCAATATTGTTCTTATAACATTCTACAGCAGTGCTCACACTGGACAAACACACACACACACACATCCCCACGAACACTTTTCATCCATTTTCTAAAGAAAACTACTCTCACTCTTCAACTGGTATATGGCCTTCCTCATCGCCTGCCATTATATGTTTTTCCATTAGGAGCAATTACTGCTCAGCCTCCAGCGTCGGTTCCGACATTCTCATGCGGTTTTATCACTTTTGGTGAAAGAGCCGGCTCCCTTGTGTCAAGTAGGTTTTGTAGACGCCGGAAATCAAGTTGTGCAATCCTCCCAATCTGTAATGACAGATGGAAGAGACTTGCGTTACCTGTCCATTTTTCTGACTTTATCCCATGTGTCATCTTTGAAAAGCTCATTTTACTCTTCGCAAGGGGTGAAAGGATAACAAATTTCACTTGGGACATAACATTAGGTACACATGCATAATGTAAAGAGATCCACTACAAGAGCTGTATAAAATTCTGCTTTTACAAAGGCAATAATGATCACTTTTGAGGCATTCATGATTTTTACAAAAACAATCAAATCTACTACTAAAATCTGACACTGCTTCCCCGCCCGGTTTCAAACGAAATCCTCAAAGCATACAGTTAATAAGAAGAATACAAATTTTTAACATCATACAAAAAATTAAGAGACCACGATGTATGTTGAAGTAAAATGAACGTTTTTCTTTTATGCTATAGACTACTGACGACAGAACTCCTAAAGTCCAAATACTGTACAACGATATTGTCATTGAGAGCATTTATTTGCAGAAAATCAAAAATGGTCAAAATAGCAAAAAAGGTACAGTGTGTTCTTGGTCATTTCATTTTTTTTTTTTCCCAGAACTGTCAATAAACATTTTTTTTAATAGATATATTCTTAAGCAACCTTGGGTCCTTTAAAAGTCGCTTTATTTATTTATTTGTTTGTTTGTTTCATATTTGTAGTTTGCGCCATATCATACTGCAAACTGGTCCCAATATTTCTGTGAGCTTATTTAGCGAGTGTCACCTCAAGTGTCCTCGCGCTTCCGTGTGAACTCCTGAGAGACTCGTAAACCAGCCGTGACCTGCCAAAATGGCCGTCCGGCGACATGAAAGACAACTTCCTGTATTTGGCCCCCGGCGGGCGAGAGGCGTCGCACATCAAACGGCGGCCCAGTGTGGAAGCCCCCCACCTCCCACTCCCTCGCGGAGACAATAGCAACCTTGCCGGTGCAAAACAGCGCACGCAAAGGCCCGGCCAATCCGGATGGGCCGCTGTTATTATGTTCAGACTTCAGACAGTTGAACAAGCTTCAACTTCCTGTGCCGCGAGAATGTGTTTCCTGGGTCACCTGTGCTCTGGTGCAAGAGTTGCATGCTTGATGACAGGATCCTCTATGAAGGACAGCCGGTCAAAAACAAACTCAGTCACAATAGCGGTTCGATTCGATTTAGTTCAAATGTGTCCGTCGTGGTAAAGGTGTTGTTTCGGTGGATGCAGTTCCACTCGAGCCCTGTCGGTGGTGGTAAGGAACATTTGAAACTGTTTGCCAACTGTCAAACAAATTTCCCCGGTTTGAATCTTTGTTCTCCCCATGCTTGCCCACGTCCCCAAAAGGTGCTCGATTCGAAATTGTCCATAGGTGTGATGGGTGTGAATGCTTGTTTGCCCTGCGGGTGGCTGGCAACCAGTCCAGGGTGTACTCTGCCACTCACCCCGTGTCAGCTGCTTCTAGTTACCCGCAAGCCTAATGAAGGCAGGCACTATAGAAAATGAATGGATTGGTGGACCTCATGTTCCAATGACTGTGTGTCTGCCCTCGTTCACCAACTAATCCGTTTTCCAGACAAAACTTTCCAAGAAATATTACCTCGGTTCACAAATCGTCTTGGCGTGGATGCGCAAGGCTCAGTTGTGCTTTGTCAAAACATAATTAGCTAAACGTCATTGTCTTCGTTTTTTTTGCTCTAAATTAGCTCTCAGTATGACTCCAAAGAAACTGAAAATGACTAGCAATAGTGTTATTAGAAAGCTTAAATGTCGTACGTACTGCTAGGGAAAAAAATAAGGAAATAATAGCTAAATAGAATAGTTTTTGTGTTTGAGATCTTGCTGTGTAGTTTGGTTTGGCAAAATCTACCATCTGCACTATTGTTAAGAACAAAGAGGAAATCAATGTGACTAAAGGAATTTTTGATGAAGACCTCAGATTATAGAAGCAAGAAGAATGATTTTGATGTGGATGAATGGAAAAAGAGCTTGCTGGTGATGAAAAAGAGCTTGCTGAGTGATTTTCTAGCAAACATACCTTGTTATTTCTTGGTAGTAAAGTGTGTTTTCACTTATTCCTGTAGTGTACTGTATTTATTTTGAAGTACGCACCGATAAATATATGAATTATTTCTATTTCTGTTCTTTTCAATCGAAAGCATTGCTTTTGGGTCGCAAACATTTCGAACAGATTCTCTGAATGAATTCATTGTAGACACGCTGGTTGAGCATCTGGCCCAAATTCATGGGGAAAACTTGTACTTTGAGTTTGAAATGTATCTTTTGTGACACGGCTCCGAGGTCTTTTCTGACACACCTCATATTCGAGGCTGAAACAGCAGCACCTGTGGTAAAGACGTGCACATTTTGACAAGGAAATTGCGTCTCCTGCCGTCGCATGCACACAGAGACAAGGGAAGTAGCCCAATCTAAGCGCTCATGAAGTCCTGGGAAGCACATTTGCATACGTGCCCCGCCTCCCGACAGCCATCGCGCTGCTTTCCTGACAGGCTTAATGAACTCGTCGTTTAAGTGGTCAAATTATGCTCTCATCCCTTTGTATCGCTCCACTATGCTGTCTGTGCACAGGTGATGGAATGGAAACTTTGCCCATTCATTTGAGCGCACAGCCTCCCCCGCCCTCCTCCCTAAACCAGCAGCCGGTTCCGCCCGTGACATTAGCAGAGAGTGCCAGTATTCACGAGAGGGGAAAGGCAGCGCTCTGAGGCCCTTTTGTGGAGAGAAATCATGTCGAAAAATAGAGCAGGGAGCGAGGGAGCGGGGAGGCTGTCACGGACCTCAATGGCGGCATTATGTAAATGGATGACATCCCCTGATGTAAAGCTGAATAGAGACACATTAATGTCTTGTGTATATTTAAAAAGCCCGGGCCCAACTCCTCGGGATTGGGAGCGGCAGATCCCGTAATCATGTTGACGAAATAATGGCAGAGAATTAGTTGTCCATTAAAAGTGTATTATGCGCCACGCTGGCACATGAAATTACTCTCAAATAGTGCAGCGGCTGAAGACGGGGGGCGGGATGGGGGGACTGGCTGCCATGATGTGTGTGTGCGGTGTACCGATTCTCAACTCGGGCTGGCGGTGGCAGGTGATTGACATCTTTCGATTTTGCCGAATCAAAGCAGCGTGAGTGTGTGTGGATGCGTGCACAGCGGGTGCCTGAAAGGTTCTAATGAGGTTATAGCGCGCCGAGTGTCACATGTACGCTCATTAGCATGCGCACACACCCTTGTGCACATAGGTGGTGAGTTAAAAGTCGGGGAGAGCTGTACAGTCCCCCCGCTATATCGCGGGTTCATCATTCGCACCCCTGCTCTATTGTGGATTTCGAACTTGTGCAAATTTGTATGGGTTTTTGCAGTGCACGAGCAGGTCTGAATTTAGAGTCGCGCGCCTTCACTGTCGTTCCACGTTGTGTCGTAACGTGCCGGGCAGCACTGAGGTGGAACTACCGGAAGAAATGCAGCCTAATTAACAGCAAGAAGAAGAGGCAGAGAAGGTCCCCAACTTTTTGTTGTGGTGGTTTTAAATTACAGTTATAGTCCATGTACCCACAGAGCAGTATTGTCATTTTGTACAGTATGTGTTGCTACTGTGTGCGTCTTAAAGTAGCAGCTCTTTGAAGGTTTATAATTACCGTTAACATCTATGCTCATTTTTGTTAGCTCGATGATGACTTTTCGCATTATATGTTAGCACTAAGGTACTGGACTTTCATTAGACAACATTTTATGGTTTGCTTTAACATTTTGTTGTTGAAATGTTCATTGGTTGACTGTTTTTTGTTTTGTTTTAATGTGTCAGTTATTCATCCTTGTCTCTCTTGAAAGGCATGCTGTGAATCTATGCTATTATTAATATTTCACACAAGTATAGACGCAACACTCTTATTGCCCAAATGGAAATAATCAGTTCCAGGGTCAAATGGTGACAATGATTAAATCTTCATTAGCCTTACAGCAATCTTTTAAGTAATATTTTAACATTCTTAACTGTCATAAGAAGTGAACTGTGAATCTACTTTTTGTTAGTATTTTTCACCACCTTGCAATTTTTTCATGAAGCAAATATGACAGCTTGTCCTGTCCTCCGGTCGATTACGGTATACAGTTGACCATGAAGTATGTGAAACGGGAGCCAGAACAAAATTATAGCATCTCACATCGGAAATAATACAAATCTGAAATAGTCTTCATAAAACCTTTGGTAATGTTTGAAGTAACTGTTGAAAGTCAACAAAAAATACTGACCTGGCATTTTGTTTTATGTAAATGGAAAGAGTATTGCAGCCTTGTTGTATTAATTGCCCGCACGAGGGTGAAAATTAGTTAACCGCTTTATTACATAATGCAACAATCGGGCTTGACTTTTTACTGCGTCCCCTTCACTGCAGACTACTTTACAGGCTTATTTTTTCCCCATGCACGACCGCACGGGCTTTCAACTTGTGCGGTTCCGCTTCATTTTTGTGTCTTTTTCCACCACCTTGTCATTTTTCTTTTCATGGATCTAATATGACAGCTTGTCCTCCTCCTGCTCTTATGTGACAAATGGTACACAGTTGACCGTAACGTATGTGAAACGGGGGCAAGAACAACACGTCGTCATCAGCTGTGATAGAAAATGAGAACAACAAAGAACAAGAAGAGGAGTCATGTGCAGGTAGTGTCACTTATCTGCTATCAACCTTGTGTGAGTGGCAGCCTTGATAATCTGCTGTCATATTTGTCACGCGGCCTCATGTGTGGCTGCCGCCCTCCCCTCTATGTATGCGAGTCGCTGAATTCCTCTGTATTTTTCTTTTTTTTTTTTGTCCCTATCCTTCAGCTATTTTGAAGAGGTTTTTTTTTCGACAACAGACAAATAGGGTGAAGTTAAAATAAACATCTAAGCCTCGCCTCCCTCCCTCCGTCCGCCGCTCTCTTGCTTTCCGTCCCGCGTTCTCGAGGCGATGGAAATGCAATTCACATGTCAAAGAAGCCTCCCCACTCGCCCGTCTCTTCCTCTTCCTCCTCTGTCCTTTTTTTCCCTTCTTCTTCTTCTGTCGTTCTCATTGTTCCCAACCGCCGCTCCTTTATCGTCGTCGCCGAGAGCGGGAAGGAGGAAAAAAAAAAAAAAAAGAGACAAAGATGACATGCTTTCTTCTCAGCCTGTTGCGGCGAGAGCGTTCTTGTCACACTGCCGATGGGACGAATGACAGCTTCCACTGTCGCGGGAACACCCCTGCGCCATAATGGCTGCCACCGAGCTGTCACTCAAGAGCTGTCCGTCAGCTTGCGACCAGATGCCGACCTGTCTTCTCTTTCCTGGCCGGGGCCACTTTGCGGATCAGTCGTTGTGTCGAATAACTTATCAGTCGCTCGTTCTGCATGCACCCGACACGAACAAAAAAAAAAAAAGGATTTGGACTTGTGGTCATTGCACCTGCATTAAGTGGAAATGGAACAAGTTAAAACTGTGAGCATTGCTGACATTTTCATAGCTGATCTCAGGATCTTTTTTTTTTTTTTTTTTTTTTTTTTCAAACATTCCATGAGGCACTGCTGAGTCAATTTCATTTCGTGGACCCCCAAAAATATTTATTTACACCACGATTGGGGCTCTTTTCAGCAAATAGTAGGAGTTTGTCAAATTTGCCCCAAATGCCTGCTTCAAGCCAAAATGGCTGACTTCCTGTTCAGTTTCAGATACAAGCCTTAACAGTTAGAGTCGAGAATGTTATCATTTTTACATTTCACAGTGGCTCTATAAATTTGAAAATGTCACTTAAAACATTGCCGGAACATTTAATAAAGGTTTTATAAGAGCAACCGTTAACGGGGAATGGCATCCTTGCGAATTTTTCATGCACCCTGTTATGAAAGACATCGCCCAGTCAGCGGAAAATGTTTTCTAAAATTCAAGAAGTCATGACTGAGTGAGTTTTGTGGACCCTTAAAATACATTTTTAACAAAGATACACCTGCTTGCCAAAACTGGTGAGTTTTCAAGCATTTTGCGCACCCAAAAAGCAATTTATTCATTGGAAGAAAAATTATTTAATCTCGCTCTCTCTCTCGCTCTCTCTCTCTCTAGAAATGCCCTGCGCCACTGAGTGCCATTTTATTTAAATCCATTAGGAGTTGTGTCCAAAGACTTCCCTATATTTGCATGAATCACTGCCATCTCTCCTACGATCTTCCTTCAGTCTCATTTGCTTTCAAATTATATATTTTTTTTCTTCGTCAGCCACTTAAACGCTGTGGCATTTCGGTGTATGTTCCGTTGTGCCCACCCCGTTGCTCTACTTGACATATGTAACAATAGGAAGCACGCACCCCTAACCCTCCCCATCCTCTACTACTCGGTAATGATGCGGGGTCTCCCACGTGGCTAAATGCATTCACGTACGTATGTGGATGTTACGCAAATGCGTACTCAATGATGCTGGATGTCACCTTCAGTATTCTAACTCACAGCTGTCAAACTGGTGGCCTGGAGGCCAGATTCAGCCCGCCACATCATTTTATGTGGGCCGCGAAACCAAATCATGCGCATCCAATTCGTGTTTCCTGCTAAAATACCCAAATTGCAAATTGCCTTCACTTTAAAAAATATTGAGATATTGCAAGCATTTTGTTTCTTACCGATGCTCTTTTTAAAATAAATTAAATAATACTGTAGTCGTTCAAACTGTTTTTACTGGCCTCTGATTTCAAAAGCATTTATCCATCAATTTGTGTATATGTAATAATATGAAGTAATCATACATTCATGAGAATTCACAGCCATAACGGCCCTCCAAGTGAAACCATGACTACGATGTGGCCCGCGACAAAAATGAGTTTGACACCCCTGTTGAGAGAATATGTTTCATTACATCATGATCATGCAAAGCTAAACAATGCCTTTGTATACATTTTATTTGGCGCATCATACTTGTCAGTCACATTAGACAAGCATTGTGTTTTGGATATGGGAAGTCGCCACCCAGTAGCCAACTAAAACATCCAGAATGCATTCATGAGAGACCAGTTCATATTGTCCATACACATGCAGTCTAATCCAATCTAGTCCAAGAGCTGATTAAAAATGTAAAGAAAATACATTTTTTAAAAATCAGTCATCATCATCAGTAAATACATAAAAATTCAAAGATACAAATTACACATTGAATAAATGATAAGTATAAATATTAAAATGATTTAAAAAAAAATACCCCAAACAGACACACAACACACATATTTATTTTAAAATACATTGAATTATAAACCAATAAGAATGCAGCAACAGTGTTGCCGCACATATGGCCAGAAAAACTGATTGTGTCTGTAGTAAATAAAAATAATTACAAATAAATAAATTAGATACATAAAACATCAAAATATTTATATAAACATTCTGTAAAATTAAAATACATTTCCTAAATAATAAATGTATTGTTACATTTACATCTTCAATTTTATCACCAATAACATCAGGTACACTTACACAATCTAATCCAATACAACAGCAATATAAAAACTATATCCATAGATATGTGGAATGACAATGATGCTTACTTTTTGACAGTAAGCATCATTTCTAACAGCAAAAAAGGCACATACACACCAGCCACAATATTCGGTACACCTACACAATCTTACAAAAGACAATAAATAAATGTCTCTCTTTTTGCATTTTTCCACCAATCTAAAAATGGTTTAGATTTTTTTTCCCTAGCTTAGCATTTTTGCCCTTCTCTTTCCCGCCTCGTCTCCTCTCCTCCACGCCCGTCTAGCAGCGACAATGGCCGATCCGAGGGAGGCCGTCGGGGCACAAAAGGCACAACGGAAATGAGGGTGAACTTCTGGGAAGTCTGGCCTCTCCTGCTCATTACCTCCCTGTGGCCCTCAGGGCTGCCTTCCCGAATTGCTCTGTCTCACTCTGTCTCGCGCTCTCCCCCTTTCTGGCTTTTGTCTTGAACATGGGGGAGAACTTGTGGGTCAGGGTGGCCTTGGCTGCGTCACTTCTTTGCGTCCATCCATCCTTTCTCGGGCTGCCTCCAGGATGGAGCTTGTCGTAGAGGCCTTCTATCTCTTTTCTCTTGTAGAGGAAGAACCTAACACAAAGAGGAGCACTGAAATGATCTTGTCTGTACAACTCTGCCTAACCCTCCTTGTTCACTGGCTTGGTTCTAGGGTACGGGTAAACATACTTTTGTCCTCGATGGGCACCTTTGATTATTAAGATGGACAGACAGGTCATTTTTAGATGAGGTAAAATATGAACAAACATTTTATTATTTCTAATTTATTCAATGAGCGTTATTCAACCAATCATTTCATTAAATGTATACAGGTATGTAAAATGTTGCATTTTAATTTTTTTTAAAATTCTTTTTACAGGAAATCAATTAATAAATTATTTAACTAGAATAATGAAAGAAAAATAAATATAAATGACTAAGCACAGTACATTACAAAAAAATGAATACAATACATTAATAAACCAATATTAGGGAGAAAATGGCTACATAAATGCTACAAATATTACGGGACTCGATAATATAAATGTCTGGTGGGCCGGATTAAAGAACCGAGCGTGCCGTATGTGGCCCACTGACCATACTTTGCCTAACCTTGCTCTAGGGTTTTGTTGAAGGGGTCCAGACAGCTTGGAGAGGAACGAGAGAGAAACGGCTGAAGACAGACGGGCCGCCATGTGGAGACGTTTGCCCAAACACCAAGTCATGTCCTTCTCCTTTACTTCTTGCAAGAAAGAGAAGAAATTGCGCACAGCAAACACGCAGGTCTCAGTCAAGCCGTCTCGTTGTCACAAACGCACAACTGTTCACAGCTACTCAGAACAAAGCATACAAGAATAACCATGGATCATGAGCCACCTGCTGCTTCACCAGGTTTACAGTAAAGACGTAGTACGATCACATCGCACTGCCTGTTCTACTAAGTTTCCATGGCAGGTTTCAGCAAGTCCGGTTAAAAAAAAGAAGAAGAAAAACTAAAAGCAAATGCACGTCAGATGGTGCTTAATATTAATAGTACAATAAGCAATAGTGTAACAGACTGGATTGATGTTGGCAGTAGTTATTAGGAGGTTGCAGTACTTGTATTTGGATCTTTTGGTACTGTACATGGTTCCCGCACAGAACAATTAGGTGAAGGCTCAGGAAATTTAGCTGCCTAGCGATACGCTTTTTTCCTGACTGATCTGAAATGGGATCACGCGAACATGAATAGCAGTTTAGCACAATAATGAAACGAGTGCAATGTTAGTGCAACTTCCAGCAGGTTTAAGCACAACAGCCTCAATCGGGCTCTTCAAGTGGAGCCAAAGCAATATAAACCGTTTTTATATGGCATAATGCGGTGGACCCCTACACATTCTCGGTTCAGCATTCGCAGATTCACCCATTTGCTGATTTTTCGGGGGAAACTATCCCGTTATTTGCAGAAACGTAGTCACAATATTTTTTCTAGATCCCGGCTTATTCGCTATTTTTTATTTATTTATTTATTTATTTGATCAGGTCCCATGCTTATTTGCCTTTTTTCCGTGGCTATTTGTGGTAAGGCTATATGCGCTAGCAAATAGTGGGGGGGGCACTGTATATCACGGTGTCGCAACTGTTGCACTTGTTTGCATCTTTCCTCTCCTAAAAAAAAAAATACATAAAAAAAAATGACAAACACTTTTCTAAGAGAAATAGATTGAAACTGTACTGTAGTCTTCAAGATAACCAATTTAGCATTTTGTTCTCTTACTGTACCCAAAGTAAATTGAACCGTGAACGTAAAACCAAGGTACGTACCAAACCGGGATTATTTTTTTTTCACCGTTACATCCCTAGTCATTATGGTGGTTATTATTCTCTAAATTCCAGATGTCCATGAAGGCACCGTTTGCAATGACAGGGTGGGTGCATGACTAGTAATTGTTGGAGAATCAGGAATGTTCCCATTTGCATACTCTGTAATGCTGTCGACGTGTGAGCAAAGTGCCAAAATTATTATTTTTTTTAAATCATTGTGCAAACGACCCCTTGAAATGAGTTTATCTGTACTAGCTGCGAGAAAAAGACGACAATAAATATCACGACAAAGTGTTATTCAGTTCGAGGACACTTCAGTATGCGGCAATTCCTGAATAGATGCTGCACTTGTGCTTTGTCGGCTGTTTTTTAACCAAAAGAATATTTGTCCCTGTTTTGCGACGAGGTGGACAAAAGCGAAGATGAGCGATGTGTGCTGAATACGTCGTTTCAACGCTAGTTTCCATTCTCTGTGGATAACCCGCCCTCTGTGAGTTTGTTATAGGTGCGCTCTGCAGAGAGTGTGGAGGATAGAATGTGTATGAGGGGCAGGGTCCCTATTAATGACACAAATGACACATCCTTCATGGTAAACATTGACGGATAGAATTGTGCTTGTTTCCATTGGCGAGCTGGATGGCGACACTTGTGATAAGTGCTCCATTGCCTCGCATGGAGATGGTGTAAATGGGCCAGGAGAATACCGTTCAACATAACCCCCCCCAACTCACGACCACCGCAACTTAACCGACCCCACCCGCACGCCTCCTCAAGCCGGACCTTTTGTCCCACCTGCTATTCTGTACCCGCACCCCCCTTCCCCCTCTCCCCAGTTCTCCTTTCTTTATCCACCTCTTTTCCTTTTGGCTGAGCGGCCATGTGAAGAGGTTCATTACCGCCGCGGCTGGCCCCACTCAGGTATGGCGGGTCCGTTCCCACTATAGCGGCCTCTCACTCTGGCCCCGCCGGCTCCCTGGAAAAGGGAAACATGGCACACAAAGGTCCTGTTAGCACTTCCTACAAAATTAGCCGTTTTCTCTGGAGTTACAACGCTCCAATTACCCACAGGGATACTACCCACCCCCACCCATCCACCCCCCCCACCCCTCCCAGCACATAAAAAAAAAGGCCCTATGCTAGGTGGCTAATTAGCACTGAAGACTCCTTGTCCGCCATTTTTATTTACGGTACAAACTGTCCGCTCCTCATCCAAGACGCTAGGACGGGGGGACCCCAAAAGAAGGGCCCTTCAACGCCTGAAGATGCGTCTTGGGGCTCTGGATCCACGGATGAATGCCGGTCCCTCTTTGCCTGATGTGGACTCTACCCACTTCTCAGTGACCCCCGACAAGAGCCCTGCCACAAATCCCTAGTGAATAGTCCAGTGACAGCAACTGTAATTGGCGGGTATATACGGTAAATAACCCATTTGTCTAGTTTAACAAGACTGTTTATTCTAATGATATTCATGTTTTGTTTTTTTAGACTCCCCACTTTTTGTACTCACCTGTAGTGACAGTGCAAGGTGGGTGGTCTGTAGGGAAAGCAGAGCATAAGTGAATCTGAGGTATGAGAGGATCTCCTCGGTACAATTAGACAGGCAGCCTCGTTGATACCAAAATGCTGTACTATTATGTACGGAAAAAACTGTAGTTATCTGTAGAAAAGTGACATATTTATATTGTTTTATAAGGCATTTTGAAATATTTTTGCTCTAACCCATAAGTAGTTTGTAATTATGGCACAAATACAGCACTTTTTTGGGGGCAAACCATCTGGCATGGTGAAGTGCTTTAGTGAGAAGTTTATGCGCAATCTTGCCGTTTTACATTTTTGGACAGGAATAAGTATTGTCGAACTGAATTCACCTTTTTAGACCCAAATTTCAGCAAGCAGCTTTCTACCACTAACAACAGTTTTTTTTCTGTTCAATACTGGAAGTAAATAACTATAACTGGACATATAATTTGAGAAATAATCATGTGATTTAAAAAAAAAAAAATTCCTTTGTTTTCTGTAAACCAGTACATTAAAAAAAGCAGTATGCAGTAATAATTATATTTTAGCATTTGAAACATAATTCATACCGGTGGATTACTGGTAACCATGAGAGAAACATAAAAAATGCATTGCAATGCATGAGGCCATGTTTGTTTTGTGCATTCACCAATAATGACTATTTTAGGGATAGATACTATCCGTACTAAATTCCCCTGAGAAGTAAATGTTTTTGCGTCGAAATATTGAAAGCCACAATTACAGTACATTTGAAATGGAATGCATTCATAATAACAAAAAATACATCTAATTACAATGTAATTAATACATGTGCAATTAAAGGTACTATCCACTGTATTTATTCTTCTCTCTCCACCACAAAGGAATTAATGAAGAAGCTGTTGCTTATTTTAGCACCACGAAGGTAAATAAATTGTGAGCGATTGAGAACTGCAATCATCAAGACAAAATAGTTTCATGCCATCTATCATAGTCGCTTAATCAGTTCATCTTCCCGGTCAATCGAGTGCTAACCAGATTACCCAACACTGGTCAACGCATGCATGCACATAGCGGCGCTAAACTACAAGTACAGTACAGTATTATGACCGGCACATTATCGCTAATGGTGTTGGTGGCGTGTTATCCCATCTGGCTTCCTATCATATCACTAGATGGGATTACGGATCCCCGAGTGCGACGCCCGAATGAAAGTGCGCCCCTGCTCCGTGCACGAGATAAACGCGTGCACCTTTTTGAACCGGCGACGACTCCGCCCATCTGCCGCTTTGGCCCCCGCGGGACTTTGACTCCCAGCAGCCTTAAAGAAATGATCAGATTTGCAGCTTGAACTCTCACCTCAGGGGGTAACGTTATCTCTTTTCATTTCTTTGGAGGAAAAGTTGTGGTTTTTGTAGACATTAATTTCTACTGACTGACTAATTTCCTAATCTACATTGCTACATTAACATTCTGTCACTTTTTATGTATTAACAGCTGAAAGGGCCCTCAAAATCATTATTAGCATGTCGTGTTTATTAAGCATGAAGCAATATTTTTCAACTGTGACAAAATTGATAGCAGAGGTTCTCAACTGCTCTCACCTTGGTATGACGAGGTCACACACTTTTATATAGGTCAAACCAATGAGATTCATTTATTTCAAAATTGTTTTTCCGAACATAAATCTTAAAATATGATCAATTGTTTAGCTATATGTACACAGAACTTAACTTAATTCTCTGCCTGTCATTTTATATATATAATATATATATATATATATATATATATATACATATATATATATATAATTTAAGTGGGGTGGCTGTGGATCAGTGGGTAAAGTGGGCCGTCCACTGACCTTTCAAATCCTGGCTCCAACTGCCCGCTGTCGAAGTGCCCTCGGGCAAGACACTGAACCCTAACTTGCTTCCAAGTGGGCATTGTAAATGAGAAACTGTTCTCAATTGCCGTACCTGGTTAAACAAAGGAGTAATAATAATAATGATGATAAACGTCTTAACAGTGCATGTACATTAAATTTAGTAAGCTTACCTTGACCCACTCAATTAAGAGTCATCGACATACAATGTCAAAATACTTGATTTGAAATGTAGCCAAAAGGTGAGAGCCAAAGGAAAGGTGAGCGTAAATTTGAGCTTGCGGTGACCAAAAAGTGAGCAAAACCACGGCAAACCTTGCAGTTTGAAGCCATTTCGCATCCTCGTAATTAACGCAAATATGTGCTAAAATGGAAGGGAAAACACAGTCGATGTTTGGTTGTTGAAACGCCTGCTGAGTTTTCCCTCCAAATGCGCGCAATTCACTTCTTTGTTATGTTAGTTCTTTGCGGTTTGGGGCCCTTTTCTAGTTTGACTTCCCGGCGAATATGAAGAAATGCTCTGCGGCTCGGCGGCACAAGCGATTAAGCAAGAGAGGATTATTGTGAATGAGGTCAGCGTTGCCACGAATTAAAACGGCGTCTCCACCGGAGGCCGAGTCGAGCAGGAGGAGGCTTGCGTTAGAAGAGGAGGTGCTCCAATCCATTTCCTCGCCGACACACACACACACACACACACACATACATAAGCTGCATGACCGCGCCGTTAAATATTGAAGCGAAAACACCAAATCCATATGAAAGATTAAGGGTGCATGAAAATAATTAAGGATTATGGCGATGGAAAATGCATGCAGGGTGTAACCTAGGAGTTCATGATAGGAACAATGCAACATTAATGGTGTGAGTGCTGTAGCCTCATTAAAAGGAATGTGTTTGTGTGTCTGGCCGCCCGCAAAGCTGCAAGCTACTGATACCGGATCAGCACCAGTCACACAGCCACCAAATTAAACAAGGTAATGGGTGCATGCTGGGTAAAAAGGTGACATGTGAAGAAGGTGCTCTATGAGTAAACCAACATAGATTTTTGTTTCAAATTACAAGATTTGGGTTTGAAAAATAATACTAAATAAATCAACATTTGCATTTCAGTTTTTCTAGGGACGTTTTAAAGTATGTGTATGATAGCTGACAAAAAGCCACTGGTCCAAATAATATGAAGTTTCTAACTGACCATTTGTAATAACTGGAGAAAAACTCATCATCCCCTGGCCTCAACCCTATTGAGAACCAGTGGCACATCCTTAAAAGGAAGATCTAGTTTATATTTTGGGGAGTTGTTTTCTCATCGGTTGTGCATAAATATTTCGAACAGTATGCAATACCTTAAATCACATTACTGTGAACAGAGTCCTTATATTTTTAGTTGTATTTGTTTATTTATTTATTTTTCATAAAAGAGACTCATCTGTCTTTCATGTCCATGGCCCTATTTTTAAGGCGAGCCATCCTCCTTTTTCCTCTCGGGGACATTGATATTTTAACAGTCTTTTAATTACAAAGATGAGTGGTCTCCCCACATCGCTGCTTCCTCACAATGTCAGCTCTCTGACACATTTCCTCTTCACTCGGCCATGAATGAAATACAAATGAAAGCCATCGCCTGTATGAGGTATCAATCGTTGGCGGCTGGGGAAAGGAGGGAAAAAAAAAAGGCCCACGACCGAAGAATTTGGGAGATTGACCTCTTGTGAGAGGCGAGGATTAGAGGCCGAACGTAATAATGGGAAAGTCATTGTGTCAGCGGATTATGCAACTATCTTTATTTGACAGCCAGGTCCCGTGCGTGCGTGCGTGCGTGCGTGTGCGTGTGTGTGGGTGTGGGTGTGGGTGGGTGGAGGGAGGGAAATAAAGTATGTCAGTTGGGGACACAGTAACTTTTTCCCCATTATATTGTCATATTTTAGGGGTGCGCCATTTCTGCATAACTTGGTGTGACGAAAGTACAGTTTCTTAATGCTAACTCATTAGTCAAAACCACATAAAAGGAGCTAACAAAACTAGCCACGATATCACGGTGTTCTAACCTTTTGAGCAATGGATATTTGAACAAAAACAGTGCATGGAAGTTGATGCAAACGATTTTTTTCACAGGGCACATAAAATGGTGTGGTGGGCTGCATGTGGCCCCCAGCCCTTGAGTTTGAGACCTGTGTCATACAATGTCCTACTACATATTGCACAGCATCCAGTGCTCAAACTGCCTAAACTTAAAGAATCAACGCATGCGCTGCTTCGATTATAGCGCACGACCGTGCATCACCTCGCCCCCAATCCTGCCGCAGCGTCGAGAGACGAGCCTCAGATTCCGCGGATATTATGAATTCTAATGCAATCCTCCCTTGATTGAAGGGAACCATTACAATAGGTCACGGACCGCCGCCGATAATGGCGCCGGGGGCACTCAGCGGCGGTGACAGGAGCATATTGAGCGCAGGTTAAAAGTTAACACAATGATCAAATGGCCGAGAGTGGCACGCTCGCTTGCATGATGTGATAATAAGCACGTCAGAGAGCGAGACGCTTGTTATTTCACCTGCAAGTGCTGCTTATTGCAATAAGAAGCCTCCATCGTGTGATGCATAACAAAAATGGTTGCATGGCAAATGTATTGAACAAGAATTCCCTATGATTTCGAGCCCAAATGGTAGTGTCTGCAGTTGACATACGTATATGCTTGAAGAGTCATTCAGTTGCGTTAACCCAGGGTGTGTGAGTGTGAACGGCTGTTTGTCTATATGTGCCCTGGCGACCAACTAACTAACTAAGTAACTGGCGACCGGTTCAGGGTGTACCACGTCTCTCGTGCAAAGTCAGCTGGTATAGGTGAAACTCAACAGGAATATGCATATAGAAAATGGATGGATGCTTCCTTGGTTTCTGCAGTTGATATCTATGCTGACGTGGAGTCGCATTAACTCTCGTTAAGAAGCTTCCGGTTTCAATTACTGGCTGATGGCAAGGTGCGAGGCCTCGTGTAATTACCACCATCACCTCCATTCACAATTTACAATCTTTAACGCGCAGGTAGTGAGTGATTCATTAGTCAAATTATTTCGACTTGATGAAGGAATAGATTTTTGTTAGCTAACTAGCCAAAGGGTTAGCCTTTGCAAATACAATGAACGCACGGTCGTCAATGAACTCAATGCACCCTGCTGGGCAAACTGAAATTGTTTATGATATCTCAGGACCAGCTTATGAATTCAACGTTGCCATACACTGAACATACTGTAATCTTCAATTTGGGTTTAGCCCCAGATGACCCTCATCAGCCACTTCATTAGGTACACCTGCACATTAATAAATATGTGTCAAAAATATCGGGGGTGTGCTGGGGCCAATCTCAGCTGACTTTGGAGGAGGCGGACTCGTCCGCATCATTTTGACTAACAAGCCTTCACATACACATTTACACCTTCGGACAATTTAGTCTTCGATGAACCTAACATGCATGTTTTTAAAATGTGCGATTGGTAACCACTAGGTTTCCATCAGTTTTATTCTTTTAAAAAAATGGTTTTGGTGTAGTTTCTAGTGGTGTTGTTGTGTTTACATCATACCGAAAGCCTTCAAATATTTTGATTACCTGGTTGCAATCAAATGAAAAACAGTAAGTACGGCGGTACCTGAGGGTGCCTTCTTGGGGTCTGCGTTGTCGTATTTTACGCTTCATAACGCGCCACACATTTTCAATGGGAGACAGGTCTGGACTGCAGGCAGGCCAGTCTAGTACCCGCACTCTTTTACTACGAAGCCATGGTGTTGTAACACGTGCAGAATGTGGTTTGGGATTGTCATGCTGAAATAAGCAGGGGCATCCATGAAAAAGACGTTGCTTGGATGGCAGCATATGTTTCTCCAAAACCTGTATGTACCATTCAGCATTAATGGTGCCTTCACAGATGTGTAAGTCACCCATGCCATTGGCACTAACACAGCCCCATACCATCACAGATGCTGGCTGTTGAACTTTGCGTCCATAACAGTCCGGATGGTTATTTTCTTCTTTGGCCCGGAGGACACGACGTCCACAATTTCCAAAAACAATTTGAAATATGGACTCGTCGGACCACAGAACACTTTTCCACTTTGCATCATTCCATCTTAGATGAACTCGGGCCCAGAGAAGCCGCCGGCGTTTCTGGGTGTTGTTGATAAATGGCTTTTGCTTTGCATAGTAGAGTTTCAAGTTGCACTTACAGATGTAGCGCCGAACTGTATTTACTGACATTGGTTTTCTGAAGTGTTCCTGACCCCATGTGGTGATATCCTTTACACATTGATGTCGGTTTTTGAGGCAGTGCTGCCTGGGGGATCGAAGGTCACGGGCATTCAATGTTGGTTTTCGGCCTTGCGGCTTACATGCAGTGATTTCTCTAGATTCTCTGAACCTTTTGATGATATCATGGACCGTAGATGATGAAATCCCTAAATTCCTTGCAATTGTATGTTGAGGAACATTGTCCTTAAACAGTTCGACTATTTTCTCACGCACTTGTACACAAAGAGGTGAACCTCGCCCCATCTTTGCTTGTGAATGACTGAGCAATTCAGGGAAGCTCCTTTTATACCCAATCATGGCACCCACCTGTTCCCAATTAGCCTGTTCACCTGTGGGATGTTCCAAACAGGTGTTTGATGAGCATTCCTCAACTTTCTCAGTCTTTTTTGGCACCTGTCCCAGCTTTTTTGGAACGTGTTGCAGCCATAAAATTCTAGGTTAATGATTATTTGCTAAAAACATTAAAGTTTATCAGGTTGAACATTAAATATATTGTCTTTGTAGTGTCCCAACTTCATTGGAATTGGGGTTGTATAATGCACTCCAATGTAAAACAGTAAGTAAGGCGAAGTTTGATTTTTGTAACCTTGAAACGTTTGTACCGTCGTAAAATGAGGACCCCTTGTACGTTCTAAACCCATCCGCGATAGGTAAAAATCTGTGATATAGACTCACGTATGATTTTTATAAAATAGTTTTACCCCCCTACACAGTTTCAACACATTTAAACGTGTTTAAACACACTTAAACTTATTAAAACGCCCTATTTAATGTATTCCTTAGCGGCAATTGTCGCTGTCTTGCTTTCAAGAGATGTTCTCGAAGTGAGAGGCATTTATTTGTCACTCCCAGTTTACTGTAAAAGTGACACATGAAAGAAAAGAGAATTAAACATTGTATATTGAAAACACCAAAGGTTTCAACCAAACCACATCATTTATTCTAAGCAAAGTCTGCTAGCTTAATGCTAACTTAAAATGTACAATACCGTAAACGGGCTAACAGAAATTAGCATTGATGCTACAATAATTATGAACCTTCAAACAACTGCTACTTTAACACACAGAGCCTCGATACTGTAAAAGCTCCTAACAAAACGATCACTAAAAAATCTGCGATGTAACGGAGATGCGAACGGTGAGCAGCAATATAGTGGGCCTTGCGTCTGTATAGATTCTCAGTCATCCCGGTCGTTGTAATCCGCAAAGTTTGAATCGAGGCAACTAGACGCTTCTTTTTTGTTGATGAAGCTTCACCTTTAATCCAAAAGGCTTCTTCAGTTTTAAATTTTTAGATAAATGTATTTTTTTTTTTATTTTAGTTTAAAATATTGAATAGGACTGAAGAAGCCATTTGGATTAAAGGTAAATGTTTTCACCCAACAAGAGTAGTCCATTTGCCTTGATCCGTCCGTTGCGGAGTAGTGGGGACTTCAGTGTACTTGTATGGGATCATGTGGGTGTACCTTATAAAGTGGCTGGTGATCATCTCTCTGCCTGCCTGCATGTTAGGTTCATGTGGAGTCCATTGGTTTAATGACTATTCAATCAGCGGTACTGCCTGTGTGGAGGTTTAATAATAATAACAATAATGGAAGGTGCTCTTCATTTGCTCTTTTTTTATAATTGCCCAGCCGTCGACAGGAAACAACGGGGCCCGCCAGCAACCTGCCTGCCCAGCGGTGGAGATGTCACACCCGGTGACAGCAGGCAGCCCCGCTTCCAAATATTGCCACAAAGTCCTCGGCGGCGAGACTCCATTAAACCGTCGCCGCGTGATACCAATCTGCAACTTCATTATTCGCCGCCACCGCCGCTCTCCAGTCTGTATTATCAGAAAACATAGTCATTAAAAAGCATTTGACCTTTTTGCAGCGAGCGCCGAGAAATTAGCTCCTGTGTCGGCCCTCCACCCTCCCTCGCCGTTGTGCGAATAAATCACTTGACTGCCAATTGTAATGAAACTCCTCCTTTTTGCTCCGAGTGGCGTTACAGCGTCGCTTCGCCTCAACGGCGCCTCGAGGTGATAGCGGCTTAATTAAATGTTACATCTGCCAATTGTCTCACTGCGACAATGAGGAGGCGGCGGCTGAGAAGGAGACAAGTGCAGGTGCGACGACGAGAAGGAGACGGGTAGAAGGAGGCCGGCAAATGAGACTCTTGGCCTCGGTGTCAGCGTTCTAGTCGCTATTGATTTGCTGTGTGTGTGTGTGGGTGTGTGTGTTTGTGTTGCCAGTCACACTTAAGTAGAAGTACAGATACAGTGGTATCTTGACTTACAAGTTTAATTTGTTCCGTGAACAAGCTTGTAATTCAATTTACTCATCTATCCAATGTCGGGGAGTTACGAATTACATGCAGCGATATTAAGTAATTTAATTATTTAAAAAAATATGTAATTGTAATCCATTACATTACTGGTCGAAAATGTGTCATTCAATTACCGTTGCTTTTCCTTCTTAAGCCGTCATTTGTGATTGGCTCTCAGTGGTCATGTGCCTTTCTGCTGTAGTCTCCAGCATGACATATTTTTCCATATATGAACACGAAGCGCCACCTTCTGGTGCTTTCTATGAGTTAGGCTGAGATTTCGAAACGGTTCCCATAGTTTTTTAATCTACTTTTTTCGAGGAAACATCCAAGCATCCTTTTGATGCATTCATTCCATGGGCACCATGTTGGTGACCCTGACATACAATAACCATATTGATAACTTGGCATAATGAGAACAAATATATACTTTTTTATCCACTTTTTTATTAACCTACATAGTGTTTGTGTTGAGAAGAAAGAACATCACGCATATTGTTGTTTAAAGGTCCCGTATTTTTCCAAACCATCTTTTTCTAGTATTTGGAATGTCATATTGGTGGTAATATGGTGCCTTAGTAAATGTGAAATATGAATTAAAATCGTCCCCACATTGCTGAGTCCCAGACGTTTTTCTGCCGAGAGGCCTAAACTCAGGTCGTTCGAATTTCCCGAGCTTATCTACGTCACTAGCGAAGATCTATGCCTTCCCTTTCCGCTCCGAACCAGCGCTGTCAACATAACAGACACGTATGCGCTCACAAGTGGGTCTTCTTCACGGAGGCAACCAATCAGATGAAAGGGGTTGGCCTTAACCAAATATGGACAACGCAGATTAAAAAAACTGGGTCAAACAGAAGTAGCTGTCAGAGGGTCCTTTTGTGGACACTCCTATGACAAAACCAAGGTGGTTTTATTTTATTTTATTTTTTTTAAAGAAATGGACATTTTTAACTAAGTCCATGTTAGACAGTCACTCTATGGAGGTCTAAATAGCCAAAATATGGGACATAAGAGCTAGCTAGTTTGAATTTTGTGCTATCAAAGTGCTTGTGCTTTCCTTTGAACTGAGTAACAAAAAATGCTAAATTAGCTCAGTATAACAACTGAAAGACAGAGAATTTTTGAATGCCAGAAGCTGGTGGACAAGACTCAACGGAGTGGCAAACTGTTCTTGTCGCTAACATCAACCTTTAAGACCATGACTAGGGACTATCTTGCGTTTCCGAATCTGTTGCGTCATCGTCGTTATTGTTTCTTGGTTGATGTTCCTCCATGTCGCTGCTGTTCCAGTTTTTTGCACCTTATAATATTCCAAGCTCTCAGTTAATCCAGATCTCAACCATGATTGACTATTTACGTCTTTTTTTTTTTAATGTCATGTTGTCGTCCTTGGAGGTTGAAAAAGTAAACGAGGCCATTCTGAAAAAGTATGTGGTCGAAGGTACAGCTACAGGATATGTTTTCAAATGGAGAAAAAAATCTCAAAACAATAAATACTCAAGACAAGTACAGATAACCTGAAAAATCAAATGAAGTACAGTAAAAAACTATTTGTACTTAATTCCATCATTTGGAAAGCCTCTGCTTCGAGAGAGTCTCCCATCTGGGCCTCGCCGCCATATTGCCCAACAAGGCGGTGATGTGCCGCGTCTTTCGAAATCTGAATATTTGCACATTTCTCGTCTTACAGCAATGTAAGCACGTGCTGAGCGTCTCCTCCACACCTACGTAGCTTTTGTTTACCCCCGCTGAAATGAGTCGCTACAGATCTGCCTGAGCAATTAGCAGAGAGTGCCAGGGGGTGCAGGCAACACAAACACACACGTCACGTGACCTCACCCCTCAACATTTATTTATTTATATGTTAATAGAAGGTGTGCCTGTGTGTGTGTTGGATTAATCGTGGTTTATCCTTTTATGTGTAAAAGATGTATGTTCTGACTGTATTCTGTAGTTCTTTTTTTTAAGTATGCAAACCGTTTTAATTAACCTTTTAAAGGGCACTTTTAACTCTATATTTGTTCCTCTTTATTTATGTCAAAAAAAAATATTGATGCAATCATTGTATATACCGTTCACAAAAACAATAATAATATGATAAAAATATTTTCTCATTTTCCTATTTTTGTATACATTTGTTTTATTATTACTGAATTTGCAAAAAGACCCCCACCCATACATGATATATTAAATATATTGACCCAGCATACACGGGAGAATAAAACCCGGGAAAAAATTGCAAATTTTTATCATTTCTTTCTTTGCAAATATTATGTACTCGCTGTATTTATATCTTCAAATTCATCTAGTAAGTGTCGACATAATGAATAATGTCATGATTGGGGGATTATTGAATATAGATATGTTTGATTGTTAAAAAAAAAAAAAAAGATATTCTATGTTGTTGGAGCACATGCAGAATGCTGTATAGATTTTACACTGGAATTAAACTACTTTGTTTTCAGTTGCACATGATTCAAAAGCGCTAACCTGATTTAACTTTACCCTCTTTTCCAAAAAAAAAAAAAAACTAGTTAGTTTAACACATTTTAATCATGTGCACCTGATGTACATGTTCAAATTAAGTAACTTCAGAGTCACTTTTATTCTGTGGGTAATGGTTGATGCAAAATGCAGACTTAAAACGTGCTGCATTTCTAGCTCTGTACCTGAAATACTGAAAATACAGCACCGTGCAAATGTTTTCATTGTGACGCCATTCGCAGCAGTTAGGTTTTTACCTGTTTAAGTGCGCTACCTCACATGTTAAACGTGCTGATATAAAACTTGTTTTGACTCAAAGTACGACATTTTTATTTGTCACATTCACACACAAATAGAATACAGTGAAACATGCTTTACGACCAACCCCAAAAACTAAAGTTAACTATCTAAAGATATGCATAATGAATTCATTTAATGAAATTATATGAAACACTTATGTATCCTGCCACTTAGTTTTACTACATTGAAAATGAGTCAAATAAAGCCAGTGCTGACCTTTTGTACTGACTTTTGTCGTGTGTACAGTACTGTGCGTACAGTGTACGTATAGCACGTTGCGGCACGTCGGTAGGCCTGACGGCTAAAACGTGCCAGCGTGGCGAACAAACGAGGGGATGATGCGAGGATCAACGCAGGGCTGAGCTGGAACAAGCCGGAGGGAAGACACGCATTTCCACTACAGCGCTCAATTGGATTTTACGGCAAATCATAGACAACAATAGTGGAGGTCTGTCCCGCCCTAAAGCGAGGACCCACGCAGTGGATATGTGTGTGTGTTCACTGCCTATAAAGCGCCTCATCTTGGCGAAGGTATGAAATCGCTCTGACCGTAAGCACCTTCTCTTAGCAGGCGTAACCTGTTATCCGTTTAGTGGAGGGGTGTCAGCGGGGGGGCACCCGCGGGCGCATGCCAGTGCCGACAACATCCGGAACGAGACCCGCCCTGTTGTCACGGGTGCCAAGACCTGTTGCGGCGGCGTGCCTACAAGTGCCCACAGGTGCCAGAAAGTCTTTGCTTTGGTAGTACATCATTTCTCGCTTTGTTTTTAATCAAATTGTTTATTTACTTTTTAAATGACCCAATTTAACATAGAATTCAAAGTTGTATTATTGAAATTATATTTCCTACGGGCGCGCATTTAGCCACGGGCGCTAAGATATGTTGCGGCAGCCCGCCACAGTGTGGCTACAGGTGCCCGCAAGTGCCAAAAAAAAATACATTGCTGTGAAGAGTAATTGCTTTTCTTTTTAATTGTACTGTTTATTGACTTTTTAAGTGCATTTTTATTTCATTATCAGCACTATTTGGTTCTGACCCAATGTTACAGACAATTTAAAATTTTATAAATAAAATTATACTTACGGTTTGAAATTGGCATTTTGTTTACATTAATATTATCCTAAAAAGTGTAAATAAACTTTCATTAATTTATAATTGTATTATAATTAAAAAGGTTAAGTAAACAATATTTTTTTTAAATAGGCTTCACCACTTATTTGTGTTTTTAATTATATGTACATGTACATATATATATAATTGACGTATTATTTAGGAGGTACGCTGTCAGTCTTAATGAGATCAGAATGGGCCAACTGGTAAGTATAGCAAAAGGATGACGACTGTCAACAAGCTGTAAATAGCGAGATCGCCACCTCACACGCACACACGCGCAAACATAAACACACACAGACACAAACGCAAACACACACCCTCAACCTCCCACTGACTGATAGCAAACAAGCGATTAGCATGTGAAACACAACTCAGACGGGGTGTGTGCAAGCAGATGTCTTTTGTCTGAGGAGGGCCGTGCGTGTGCGCGCGTCTTCCCACTTTCTCGCTCAATGACACACCCAAGGCCACCTTTGCAGAACCCAACCCAATCCTCATGCCAACCCCCCCACCCCACCCCCACCCCCAAGAAAACAAATACACAATCAAACAACACTAAGCCAATTTCCTCCATTGCTTCAGCTTAATCTCTCTCTCTCTCTCTCTCTCTCTCTCTCACACACAACACACAAACACACCTCCTTTCCTGGGGCCGTAGTACTGGCGGGGAGTGTGTTGTAGTGCCAACAGAGCTGTGTGTGTGTGTGTGTGTGTGTGTGTGTGTGTGTGTAATTGCTGTCGCTGCGTTAGTATGGAAATGTGCGAGCGTGTGACGGGCCCAGATTGCTTCCTCCGCAGTGTTGGTTCTGATCCGGCCCGCAGGCCCGCAGCCAAACTATTTTATCTCGTAACGCATTAGAGTGATCTTCCAATTAGCCTGTGTGCTCATTATACACTAAGCCCCCCCCCCCCCCCCCCCGCCCCGCCCCACGCACACACACACACCTTCAGAGTGTGTGTGCATACATGCTAAATGTGTGTTTTTGTGGCTTGATTGCAAGCGAGGAAAGTGAAGTGGCGACGGTGGGTGCTAGGTGGTGGTGTTGTGATAGTTCTGCTCGAGAGGTGAAATGAGGTGCTTATTGTGCACGTCGTGCGTGTGTGTGTGTGTGTGTGTGTGTGTTGGTGAGGGGCTGCACGGGTATTAGGGGGGGTGGGGGGTGCTTTAGTCCGGGGCTCCTGTTGTAAAGTTTTCTGATAAGGAGAACCCGGCCCTTGAGCATCCATTCTCCTCGGTGTATTAGCGCCGCCTTATCAGGGCTCCAGATAAAAACCAGCATGCCATTTGCCTTCGGTGGAATTAAGCCCTCTTCCTCCTCCTTCCTCGTCCTACTCCTCTTCCTCTTCTTCCTCCTCTTGTCTGCCAAGGCTAAACCGGGCGCGCCGCGATTAACCTCGACACTGTCCAATATCCTCTGCAGACTCCCGCCCGCAGATTCGTCGCCGTTAGTTATGACCAACTAAATTAACCACCGCCGCCTCCACGAGAGCGTGCGTGCTTGTGCGTATGTGTGTGTTACAGGAGGCGTTAATTGCATTGCGATGCCTCGTGAGGGGAAAAACAAGGCAGGTAAAAACAACATCATGATGGAGGTAGAAACATTGAAAAGAATCTATCATATACACTCACTAGACACTTTTATCAGGTATACCTGCACAGTCTCATGAGACCCGTCGATGCAGTGCCTTGCGGCAAGCACTAAAATGAACATACCGTATTGCTCAATGAATACAGACATTTAGAATGTGCAAGGGTACCGAATGAAGTGGCGGAAGAGTGAAAAGAAAACATTTGGGTTTTCTGTCATATCTCCTGCCAGCATAGCACACACACGATGGCTTAATAGTGTGAGTGACGTCACAAGCGCGTGTGTGTGCGTGCGCTGCAGTCACACAAAACCTATTTTGGTCTTTAAAAGTGGAGAAGTTGAGAAAATTATCTTTTTTTAATTTTTTTTAATTGACCCCATAAAACGCACACCTTCGTAACCACAAATACATATATACACATAATGTATACCTACAATACAAAAAAAATAATGTTATTGTTTCTATGTACTTTCCAAGCTATTTTGCCATTACATTCCGTTTGCACTCATCGGCCATTTCATTAGGTACACCTCCAGGAGCTGTTTGTCAAATTCTGATGATAATTTTCAGTTTTGATTGATACTGTCAGAGAAGTATTCGCTATGGAGCTTGTAGTTTTCAGTTCTGCATTATATCATCTGTTTCTGACGTGTTGTTTGACCCTGTAGGGTCAAAATATAACCCTACTTTTTTCTTTTTAATTGAGGATTCAGATAAGTAATAATTGAATTTTTTAAAATGTTCTATTTTTTTTTTACAAATTAATTACACGAACTTAATGTATTATGCAAATGGCCTTGTTAAATAATACGTTTTGGATGACAGTTGAGTCAAAACGCAATACTGACTTGAGCATTATTTATATATATTTGACTTCAATTATAATTCACCAAATGAGCAGATGTTCAGGGTTGAGTTATTTCATAGAAGAGTACAAACACACACACACAAAAAGGGATGAGACATAGACAACCATGTTTTTATATGATAATGTATTGTTAAATATTCGTGCCACTTTGAAACGGACACGGACGGAGATCGTTGACTTTATCCAACGCACGTGTGCACTTGGTGTATTTGCTGCTGCAGTTGCTACATCAGTGGAACAGTGATGACTCGCCTTTTCCAAACCAATTTTACCTTTTTTATTTATTTATTTTATTTTGTCTGTGCCTGCCTCTCACTCGGCGGAGGCTTGAAGTGTCAGATAATACCGTTGAAAAACGTGTCGTCATGTTAACGGGTGAGCTCGGAGCTTCAAAAACAGACAAGCGTTTTGGGCTGCATCGTGTAAAAACCACAACCGGACAACAAAGCCAAAGAACCGGCCGCCCCATGCATCACCGCCCGCCCCAACCTCCACCTTCCTCCCTGGCTTCCTCTCCCATCGGCACTTGGCTCCACAATGGAAAACCTGTTTATCTCTGTGTACAATTAAGAGTGTGAAATCCGAACAAGCTGAATTAAGTTGGGGAAAAAAATCCCGCTTTTGTTACAAAGACACCCTCAGGAGAACAGCAAGGCAAAGCAAGCGCACAGGAACATAAACATAAGGCTCTCTCAGTCTCTTAACCACAACAGTGTTTTTGTTTGTTTGTTTGTTTGTTTGTTTGTTTTTTTAAATTGTCATGTCAGGCGTCCACAAACACTCGTGACTTTTTACTCTTTTCAAACAATGGATATAAGGTAAAACAAGAGCCCTATCAAAAATCGGGCCTTTAAAAAGATAATAATGCTAACTTTTGATTGTTTCAAGCTTTGGCAGTGGTGTAGAGTAACACAAAACAGTTTAAATTGTGCATGTTGTAACTAACATGTTATTACAGTGTAATTATGCAACATTATTTCATTACTATTATGCTATAGTTATTTTTTTGTTAGCAATAAAACTTAATAATTTTCCACAGAACTTGTTGCATTAGCCAAAGAACAACATTTTTGGGCAAATCTGGAAACACATTCTCATCCTGGAATTTTTGGTCAGTTTGGATAGGCACTGTCAGAGAGGTATTCATCTAACAATATGTTACTGTGGTTATAATCAGAATTGCATTGAGCTGTTTATAGTGTGCATATAGTAATGAATAAATTATCCCACTGTAATTACACAACCTTTTCACATTGCTCTAGGGACTTTGTTTGCTTATTATTTTGTTATAGTTATTTATTTATTTCTTATCAGGAAGAACGACTTAGATATTTTTCACAAATTTTGTTGGACAGCCCAATATATTGACGCGGATCTTGAAATTTTGGCTTGCAGTACAAAACACAAAAGTGAGCAAGTGATGACTTGTAAAACTTATAAGTTGTAAGTCTTGTAAGTCAAGCTAAACTTGTAAGTCAAGCTAATACTGGCTCCAACTACTGGAGACAAATTCCTTGTGTGTTTTTGACATACTTGGCAAATAAAGATAATTCTGATTCTGATAGTCATAAGCATGTTATGACAGTGTAATTATACAACCTTATCAACTCAAGCCTGGGGGTTATGTTTTTTTGTTTGTTTGTTAGGAGGAAAAACTCCTTAACCACCAAAACAATAGTCAGCAGGTAAGGTACTGCTCACCGGAATACATTTTGCTGTTTCTCAATGGACGATGGACTCGAGATGACAAAATGGAGAAAAACTTTGGTGTGCATCTGCAGGTATTTGGTACAAATGGGTAATTGTTGGTCTTGGTGGAGGTCCACGCTCACGTGATTCCATTCTATCTGACCTTGTGGTGGCTTACCTAAAAAAAGTGTTTATGACACGGATCCCGCCGCGACGGTGGCCCGCCAACAGAGCATCAGTCACACCATGACGGCATCCTCCTTAAGAGAATGAGTAATCGGCAAAGCGGGAGCCATTTGCCGACTGTCACTCAAAGTTCCCCCGAGCCCACCGCCGCCGCGCTCGCTATCACACCTCCGCCCGCCACCGAGCCCCTCGTTTCCCCTCCTCTTCTCGCCTCTAATACCAATTTAAATCGCTCACGACGTGCCTTTTCCTCCCGCTGCCATTATTCAAAAAGATCATAATAGTTTTCCCTCTGCCCAAAGCACAGAAAATCAATTATTTCCCCACAAAGACTTGAAAGTACTTAGCTCGGGCCTGCGAGGGGAAAAGCTGTGGGTTATATCAAATTGAAACTGCACTCATTACACAGGCACACAATTAGTTACCTCTGGTCTGCCTGCCGCGCTTTAATTTCCGCGGACTGCATATCTGTATTATAACAGAAACAAGCATGCAAATGCTATTGTTGGGGATTTAGAGAAATCAATAGGATGGCTGGCGAGCGGCGTTTGGTGGCGCTGTCACTCAAAATCTGCTGCCGGCGACTGATAAAGGTCTGAATTCAAATTAGCGCCAAAGCCGGCCAGTGACATCAGAAGTGACATCCCGAATAAAAGCGCCGGCTTCATGACATATGTAATTATTCTCCCTCGCATTTGCACGCCATTTTCTTCTTTGCTAGCCTCACTTTCTGCTCATTGTGTGTACTTGTATAACTGTGTTTTGCATAAAGGGATTAGGAGAGCCTTAATGAGGAGCTGTAATTGTTTTTTTTTCTCTCTCTCTCTTCTTCCCCCCCAACACTGGCTCTGTGGTTATGTTTGCGCATGTGAGAGAGAGAGACTGAAAATATGCCTTGAATGAATGTTTAATGCGCAATGAATGCACCATTGAAATCATATTGTTGTGTGTGTATGTTTTTTTTTTTAATTTTAATATCAGAAGAGGGCTGGTGTGAAAGCTACTAAGGTCTGTGAGAACATCGATGTTATGAAATACGTCCAGTAATGAGCCAAGAGTTGTTGCGAACAATGGACAGCGGCTCTTCTTGTGAGAGTGTTACCGAGCTTCTCTGCTTGGCGCGCACACACACACGCACAAACACACAAACACACACACGCAGCTGCTGACTTAAGCCTGGCCAGTGCATATTAATACACAAAGATTAGCCCACAAGTCTTAATATACACACCACCTCACAATGTTTTCATGAGGGGAAAACTGCAACTGAAATGTTGCTCCTAAGAAACACTTCAATCAATGCTCATTATTTTGTTTCCCACTTTTGACATTAGTCACGCTCTATAATTGTGCGAAAATATCACATTTGTTAATTTAGCAAAGCTTTAATTGCCTTTGATATAGAGTATATTTTCATTATTTTAGTTTATGTTTGACTATCTCAAAATGCCTCATTATGTCTTTTTTTTTTTTTTTTTTTTTACATGGTTGAGTGGCATGGGAGAAATCATAGGTTCTATTGTTGACTTGTATGCAGTTGTGTCCAAAGGGAGCTAAAACCTTTACACACATCTGGACCTAATACATCACTGGATGTGATTATTATTTAGTTTTACTGTACTTATGGTACTACTATCATGTAAGTACCATGTGGTCTCTTAATTTTTTGTCATGTTAATAGAATGCCTGTCTATGACTGAAATGACAACTAAAAGTACTTTAACCTTCGAAACATAACCAGAAAATCCATATTAATCATAATTTTTTAAAAAACAAAAAAACTTCGATAGGCTAAATAATTAGTTTTGTGTGACACTTAAACAATTACACCAAAAAAACCTCAAATGTTGATCTTTTGCGTAGAACAGCTCCAAACTTTTTTTGTTTTACCTCTATCATTTTTCTTCTCATATATAATATCGTTTTTAACTATGCATTTTTATACGTACTCATTTTTAGTTTTTGAATTTGTTTTATTTTGCTGAGTTAGACTGTTCTGCTGTTGACTCCAGTGACCAAACATGGTCCCATGGTTGAGGACTATACTGTGCTCACTGTTTTATTTTAATGAACCACTCCACACCACTTTCAAAATGATTCAGGGTTACAAAAGAAAACAAACAAACAAAAAACATAATCATGATCAATTCTAAATAAATATATGAATAAATATATTTGATTGGAGAGTGATATGACTATTTTGTGGTTTTACTGTTAGATTTTATATTAATTTGTATTCGTTCTGCTCAAGAATGCTCTTGCTCATGTGAGTGAAGTCATTCATTTCATTTGCACTGCGTCGAACTGAGAGTGTTGTTCAAGCATTTTGGGTCCCTTGTTGAGATGGCCAAAATATTAGAAACATCTTTTATTGTGATGCAATGCAAACTACAACCGCAATAATGAGCAATGGTAAATGAACGCACAATAATAAAAGTGATCGTACAGGTGTACCTAATGAAGTGTCTGGTGGATGTATAGAGCCGGAACTCAAATGTAGGTTATCGAGGCCGACCGAGACCTGTCGGGGGCAGCACCACCTCGCCCCACTGCGCCCTCCTCCCTCTGCCCTTTCACCTTGTGTGCCAACGAGATGTTCACTTTGGCAGCCATGTTTCTGCCTCGTCCTGCAAACAAAAGCCCTGTGCCCCAGGCTGAGCCAGAATGAAGTGGGCCAAAGTATGCAGGGGAGGGGAGAATGTGCCCTTTGTTGCCCCCTGGCCCATTCTCTCCATCGCTCATATCCTGCCCCCCCTCCCTCGCCTCCCACAGTAGCGAGTGGACCAGGGAGGGGGTGGCGGCGGCCTCATTGAGCAGCGGTTAAACGTTTTCACAGCGGCACAAAGCCGGGGCGGAGCAGGCAGGTGCACACCAGGCCCAGAGAGGAATGGAGGCAGAACAACAGGTTGACCTTAAAGGGACCGTAATCATGTAGCACCATTAATCCCCCCCACACCCACACCCCACCACCAGCTCTCTCTCCTTCTTGCCCCATCACTTTTTCTTCCTCTCGCTCGCTCGCTCACCACCACGCACGCTGCTCGCCACTGGCTGGGAAGCTCACACCTCACTGCCACTAATTCCACATAGATGGCCAGTCAAGTGCAAGTAAAACACACACATGCACGCACGCACACACAACAGAGTGACATATAATACGTCAAATCACACATGCTAAGATAAGCACTCGTGTCATAATATGGACACACTCAGGCGGGCGCACACATTGTATTTCTTCTGGAGCAACCAAGTGTGTGATGATCAGTAGGAAAGCTGCAACAGCGGATGGAGAGCGTGTGTGTGTGTGTGTGTGTGTGTGTGTGTGTGTGAGAGAGAGAGAGAGAGAGAGAGAGAGAGAGGGGGGGGGGGGGGGGTCACTGTCGTTTATTGACACCCGAGTAGCAAATCTTACTCACTAAAGACCTTTTAGAGTTGATTTGCGTATGCAAATATGTCATCGGTCTGTTTATCTATTCATCCATCCATTTGTCTGTCGACCCATCCATCTACTGATCCATCCATCTTTCCATTTATCTGTCTTTATACCTACCTCACTATCAAATCTGATCTTTTGTGATCTGGTACGCATCCAAGCAAAGGAACTAAGGCTCGCCGCAGTGTTCGGGTTTATGCAAGTAGTTTTGCTGCAATTAGAAATTTGAATCGCAGATGAACGGTATCGCAACGTCACAGATGTAACGGTCACTCCGAAATGCCATGTTGTGTCACATAAGCTTTCACAGCAATCATTTCCAAAATATGTTTTACCGTACCATATAGTGTTTTAGAATGATGCTTAACTAGATTTGCAATTTCGTATGGACCTGTGACTGAAAAGTGAAGTGTGGAGAGTCTCTTTGACAGAAATGCACAAGTTCAGTCAATGAATGGGGCGGTCATCTTTCTGAAATAGCCGCACACTCTCCGTTATTACTCGCCCGTTTCCTCTCTTTTATTTTATATCTATTATGGCACCATATTGTGTGTGGTTCAGTAAAATAAAAATACAATACAGTATATGAGGCACCTCAAAATGATTTTTCCCTATAAGAGCACCAGGGGTCACAGGTTTTCCGTTGTACGTGTACGAGAGTGCGAGGGTCAATCGCCAGGTGTGCGGGTGCAAATCTCCGAATGTAATTTGTTCGCGATTGTCCAGTTCAGTCGCTTTCGGCCGCGACGCTCAGTGTGTGACGGGCCTCAGTCAGCACAACAATGAGGTCGGCTCCTGTGCATTTATGCTTTCGTATAATTCGATCACGAGACTCTGGGACAGTGACCGTTGCTTTCGACACAAATGTCTCACGTTTTAAACACTGGTGGCAGTCCGCCTCCATTACGCATTTGAAAGTACATCCAAGGCCGCAAATTTAATGGGTGGACTTCATCCCATTTGCCCCCTTCCCAGAACAAGTGTGCTTTATAAACATGACCAGTTGAGATCAGGACTATTGGGAATTTGTTGATTTTGATCAGCAATGTGCCACATGTACAACAGCCAATCTGTGGGAGCCAGAATTGTCACTTAGCTGTAAGGGATCGAAAACTGATTCCATTCAATTGAATGTACAATATTTTATCATTTTTAAATGGTGTGTTTTTTTTGTTTTGTTACCATCATCAATAAACAACTGTTAATGTCTTTGTAAGTGAGCAAACTCACAAATTCACGATGAAATAATTCAACCACTGAACTTGTTCGTTAAATTTCATGTTGCTCTTCCAGGAAGTGAATGTATTGCTTCCAAATAAGATTAGTTTAAAAAATGGTGACTATTTTCTATCTTTATTCGAATACACTTCCTTGCACTTTGGTTGGCTGAAGCCAAGAAGGCTAATTCATTGATTTCTGACCCTCTGATTTATCCGGTACACGCTTGCAGGTCCGTTGCTTTTTCTGAAAACTCGAGTGTCTTTGACGATTATTAGTTTGCAATATCATTTTATTTTTTTTTTAACTAAAAGGTCTATTCCGTAATGTAGTCCTGCATTATCTCTCTTGCTTCCCGCCTCCGTACCTCCATGTTCCTTGCAAACGCACTTCATCTCCCGTGGGTGATCGATGGCTCCGCAAACATGAAATGTCAATTAAAGCCGCAAAACAAGGTTAGTATACTGTATTCTTCCATGACTGCTATTTATTTGTGCCTTTTTCTTAATACTTGTGATTTGTTTTGGAGCACCTTTTTCTCAGTGTCTCTTTTCTCCTATTCCTCTCCTCCGAATGAGGAGAATCCTGCCCCTGCAGTCTTTCAGCCTCCAGCAAAGTGAGCAAGCATTTCACTGTGTAAACACAACGTGATCAGCTGCATTATTTAGAGAAAACTTTTGACTATGGATGCACTCTTTTCTGTTGCACGTGCACATTTTCTACACTTGTGTAGCTATATCCCAGACACACACGGCTCCATCCAGACAGCTCCTCCCAGTGCAGTGCCATTAAGCGAAGCAAACAGAGCTTCAAGTCCCGCGCGGCCGCCTCGCTAATGCTACGTGATATTAACGTCGGCAAATCAGGTCGCGTCTGACTCAAGTTGGGCCTGACAGCTGCGGCGGGCACCTGGACCACCTAGCATGCCGCTCGCCCATTGTCCTCCGTGCTGAGAGATGACAGACGCCGCACACTGGTGACGGTTGAGTTCATTAAGGACTCAGCTATGCACAGTTTGGAAAACAACAGTCGACGCATGCAATTCTTTAGTTGGCAAGAAGCCTTCATTCATGTCGCCAATTTGAGGCTTTCTTTTCAAGAGATACAGTGTCATGAAAATGAAAATTACAACTTCCATACTTTGGCAGATGAGAATAAAATGTTCAAGTCAGTAACTAATATTTAGTGTTCGAGAAGTCAGTGATGGTACAGTCTGACCGTGCAGAAAGGAAGGACTGAAACACAAACGCAAGTCACAGTTCAGCGGAAGAATACATGCTGACTTAATGACATCTCTGATTTCAATTGTCATCGATGTTTGGCAAAAATATGTTTGTGCGGTGCAACGACTTGAAATTGTCTTTAGTGTTTACCAAAAGGTACGTTGCGTTCATTGGAGACTCAAAGACAAAGACTAATTTGTCTCTCTCTCTAATTTGTTTACCGAAATCAACTCGCTTAGGTTTATTGAAGACTCAAAATTGTCTTTGATCTTTACAGAAAAAAAAATGCGAGCGGGTCATTGAAACCTACATTGCTGTCCATCCATCCATCCATTTTTTGTAACCGCTTCTCCTCACGCGGGTTGTGGGCGTGCTTGAGCCTATCCCAGCTATCTCCGGGCGAGAGGCGGGGTACACCCTGAACTGGTCGCCAGCCTATCGCAGGGCACATAGAAACAAACAACCATTCGCACTCACTTTCACACCTATGGACAATTTAGAGTCTTCAATGAACCAACCACGCATTTCTTTGGCATGTGGGAGGTAACCGGAGTACCCGGAGAAAACCCACGCAGGCACGGAGAAAACATGCAAACACCATACCGCGCTACATTTTTGTAAATGTGTAAAATATCATTAGGGTCATTGTCTAAATTGTCTTTTTGACATATACAAAACCATGCACGTTAGGTTCAATGAAAACTAACAATTTGTCTTTGTTTACAAAAACAAATATGCTATGTATTGTTTCAACTTTTACAAGCACGTGTTTAATTGAAGACGCTAATTTGTTTTTGATATTTACAAAAACCTCAGGTTTATTGAAAACTATAAATTATCTTTGATGTTTGCAAAAACATTAGGTTAGTTAAAGACTATAAAATGTCTTTGATATTTCCGAAACCACCTCAGGTTCATAGAAGACGAAATTGTCTTTGATGTTTACAAAAACGTCTGTTAGGTGAACTGAAGACAAATCTACCTCAGGTTCAGTGTGTAATGTAAATTGTCTGGAAGAGAGGTTAAAGGTCGGTAGGTAGATGATGAATGGTAAATGCCTCAGTTGACTGCATTGGTGAGAGCTCCTGTCATAGAAACAAGTACATTAGTAATACACTTGTCCTATGGTCAACCTCTGAAGCACTCCTGTAGATTGCACATTTGAATGAACCCTTCTCAAATGTCTTTTTTTTTTTTTTTTTTTTTTTTTTTTGTAAACCATCCAGACAGGTCCAGGTAATTGCGGCGCTTTCTCAGGACATGTCCAGACAGCCACAACCTACCCATTAATAGTCGTTCACATAGGAAAATATTCCTAAATTGGTTAAGAAGGGATTCCCGCAGTCCTAAATCCCATCCGGCAGGAGCCATAATGACTTGTTCTCGTTGGCTCTCCAAAGTGCAGAGTTTTACTTGTGGATTGGCATTTAAAAGATTAGCCAGGTTACATTCCTGTGTAATTAGACACCACAGCTGTCAGTCAGGCTGAAGCCAAAAGCTGATTGGCCGAATGTCAAACAAACCGCTTTTTTGGGGGGGGGTGGAATGTCCCCGCCAGTCATTGTGTTTTTTTAATCGGGAGGAAGTCGTTCAAGTAGAGGGAAGCAAATGACGAGGAGCCGCAGACGTCAACAACAAGGAGGCTAAAACCAAAAGGTTGTCGCAGATCGAGGGCTCGGAGGGGGGCGGAAAGCTAAATGTGGTTTGTCTGATCTGGATCATATCGTCAGCGTTGATGAATGATAGATGAGAAGAGCATTACCACCCCACCGCTGCAGCCTCAGAAAAGAACACACACACAAAAAAACAGTCATGCTTACCTCAGGCTTCTGTGTCCTACAGTTGACCCAAACATAACAGGAATTTTGTGGATTCATCACCTTTCAGCCTCTCTTTGTCCTTCAAAGTATACAAACAATTAATTTGTCATCGATTCAAGTACTGAAATTTCTGGCGGCCTTCTGAAGTACTTACTGAACCACTTGCTTTCTTTTTAGTTTTAATGCCTAGAAGTAAAAGAGCTCTGATAACTTCCGTGGAAAATGCTGAGATGAAATTAGAAACATTAGCGACAAGGTGTGGATATACTTTGTCACATAGAAACCATTATCCCCCGTTATCAATTCATACAGTCAACCGCTGTGATTTTTCCACCTTGACATTTAAAGCAGAGACTTAGATCTTCGAAGCTAATGGAAACTTAAAAAAAGAACAAGAGGGCCCGAATAAAAGAAATAAATGCACACTTATTTAATCATTTCTGTGAAATAAAACCTCTTTTACACACTCCAAACCATTAGGGGGCAGCTTCTTCAGAAAAGTTAACTTCTTGTCTGTAGCGTGAACAAAAGAATAAAATATGAATGTACATGTAAATCAACACATTTAGACTAAATAGTGAGTCACTATTGGTGTAGACGGAGCTCATGAGGATAGGCGGTATAGATAACGTAATCGATAGATTCCAGCAAAAATATATCAATTGCCACTTCCTTGGAAGAGACAACGAGTTTAGTTGCGTCACACTCGTTGTAAAACTATATGAAATGTAAAAGTCTTGAATTTTTTCATTTCGGCTCTGGCCTTCTTGTGCGGAGGTTGCATGTTTCCCCCGCACTTGTGTGGATTTTCTCCGAGTACTCCAGCTTCCTCCCACATTCCAAAAACGTGCACGGTTCATTGAAGGCTCTAAATTGTCCATAGGTGTCAAAGGTAAGAGTTTGTCTATTAAAGTCATCTGGGATATCGACTCCAGCTCTCCTGGATGTATCACGCCCACACGTACAGTAATGCTGCTTTTCCTACAGTGAAAGTTCATGATGTGCCTTCAACGATCCACATCATTTCACTGCACGCGCGATAAAGCTGAAAAGTTTTTGTGGCGGATCGTTCGACTTTCCATCTTTCCTTTGCCCGTACCTGACATTCTCATCCGGCGCGATAATTACAGTACAGTGGAGCGTGAGCGGCGGAGAGAGAAAAGATCACTGATTGAATAACAGCGGCAAGATGGCAATGAGTCACGATGATGCCGATTATTATGTTAGACCCACAAAAGGTCATTACGATACGGCAGCATTAAGATACGCAGGCGGGGGCGGAAATTAAGTGTGCATAAGGACTTTTTTTTTTTTTTCCATCCCTCGCCTTGCTTCTCTCTTTCCCCGCCAATCTCCCTGTGAAATCTACTCTTGCCACCAGTAATTACAATGAACAACTTCATCTGGCTGCAGCCTAGATAAGACCGGGCAGCGTGCCGCCGTCCCTGCGATCTTTATCGCCGTCATCACAGGACAAACGCCTCCTGCCCAATTCTGCCCTAATCTTCTGCGTAAACAATACCGATATTTCAGGAGAGGAGGAGGATGAAGGATTGGGTTGAGGACTATGGCGACAAAGATGGAGCTAAAAACTGATAGCATCGCTCCCTGATTTAGCCCACTTGCATGATGATATTGGGACCTACCACTTTTAGATGATACAAGATATTTTTTAATGAAAGTCTTGTTTTGGTCCGTGCAGCAGTCGCATGGACCAATGTTATCTTGCACTTTATTAGGTACACCGACACAAGCTTATAAGATCCGGCGCAAGAGCTGTAGCCCAGATTCTACTTTTACGAACATAATAATGCTCAGTTTTGATGGCAGTCTGAATGGAGAACTTTCAAATTGAAGTTACTTCAAATGTAACGTCACAGTCCCTCGGCTCACTCGAAGGCAGTAGAACCGTGTGATCGCTTCGAGCCAGTTGGCAAAGAAAGCTCATGATAATATGTATAATCAACAACACCATAGTTGTCTATACTTCGTTCATTTATCAATCTGTTAATGTGATTAGAATGAGTTTTAAGAATATACATTCTAGAAGTAAGACTTTCTACTGTATTTTATTTGATTTTTTTACATTTATTTGTATTTATTTCTATTTCGTGCCGTAGAAACTACTATTAAAGTGTAGTTTGCACTGGCGTTGAACTGCACTTGCACAACACTCACAGCTGTTTCTAATATTTTGATATTTTAAGCACCTAAGGTCGTTCACACAGGTCACCAACACATGAGACAACAGCTCATTGCACTCTTCTTGGAAAATGTAAAATACATTTTTAAAGATCTTAAATATAAATATATTTAACAAATGTATGCTAAAATAAGATCAATTACAAACATAGTTAAATTAAAATATGATTTCAATACAATTATATTCTATAATTTATAATTCTAGAAAAATTCATTGATGAATTAATTTGCTGTGCGAAATCTCATCTTTCGACACCCACGTGTGTCTTGTGTCCAAAGTCAGAAGCTGCTGCATTACTGGGATAACATTGGACAATGATAAGACATCAGTAGTTAAAACAATGCAGTTTGCTCGTAATAACTGCTGCGCCATGTTAGCCACGCAACCTCGTGCCTCAGCATTTACATATATACAGTATTGATTTACATTTTGCATTGCCCTCCCTCATTTTCAATGCTGTTGTAGTCCCACCATGTGTACGTGATACGTGACCTCTCAAGCAGAAAAAAAATAAAAAATAAAAAAACAAAGCAGATTGTGTCATGTTTGGGATACTGTGCATGTTGAACCTCTATGAAAGATATGAAAGAACAAAGACCTTTCTTTATAATCCCTGGCATCTCTGCGACCTCCTCAGCAGTGACGGCGACGCAGGTTCACTCCACGAGGGGGCCGCAGGCTCTGGTCTGGGCTGAGGAGGATTAGAAATGAAAGTTGATTTCATCACTTACACCTCCTAAGCGCAGGTTAGAGAGAGACACACCATTGCGCCAAGTGTGTGCGTGTGTGTGCGCGTGCATGTCTCCGAGTGTCACTTTAAACGCCGTCCACTCATTCCGTAGTGCTTAAATGAGCCGGGACATTTCTACTGTCATCACAACACAAACAGCAGTGCTGAGGCCATCTGTTTCCAAGGGAAACTGTCCAATAAGCAGCTTCACAGCCTGTTCATCCATTTGCTCATTTAATTCACTCTACTCTCTATTGCACAATAACATCAGGGGGATGTGAGGTGCTGATGATGCCATCTTGTGAAAAAAAAAAAAGAAAAAAAACTGATATTTTTGCATTTGTGTGGACAAAACAAAAAAAATGTGAAATTAGTGAGTGATGATTAACTTGTTACTGTATTCCCAATGCACATTAAGAGGGTGGAGATGTGGGGCGAATGATAAAAGAAAAGAAAACATCCTCCTTTTTTTCTTTTTCATCAGCGCTAGTTTTGGACCATTTAAATTATTTTAACCTCTTTAAAAATATTGCTAAAGTTAATTATTATTGAAGCAACATGCGTTGGATTAAAGCTGAGTACAGTGGTGCCTTGAGATATGAGTTTAATTTGTTCCGTAACCACGCTCATAATTCAGAACACTTGTCTCAAATCATCTTTCCCTAATGAAATGAAAGAAAATGTCATTTATCCGTTCCAGCCTCCCCACAAGCCCACCAAAAAAAAATTGAAGTGGTTTTTAATATGAAAATAGCATGTGTGTCCATATGTGATGCTATTTGTTAGCCCTTTCATGGCATTTTGCATTGTGTCTTAGCATCCAGCTCGAGGAAGGCAAAGTCGTCCAGGCGTTTGAAATATACATTGTGCAATTCTCTTTGTTTTGTTTAGTTGGACATTCAACTCCAACGGGTGGTGGCATTAAACAGCTTGAAGACTCTTTTTGAACAATTGTTCATTACCTATCAAACTAAAACTTGTAAAGTGAGTTGGGTTGAGTTCACTGATCATACAGTGCTCTTTTTTTCTTCTTTTTCTGCGTGCCAATCAAAACAAACAAATCGGCAGAATAATGGCCCGTATCTCGAAAAATGTGTAAATTGGGTTCCTCGTACCTCAAGGCACAAGGCGAAAGGTATTTGCTACAAATAGTCCCTTTGATATGTTCACTAATTACTGTATGTGTGGACGTTTTTTTATCTTGAAAAAAATGCTACTAGAGATAAATAAATGCCATAAATGAGTGCTGATAAACTGTATTTACTATTATATGTCACTGTATTTTTTGTACATTACATGAAGGGAGAGTTGAGGGTCAGATGTCGTATAAAAAAAAAAACAGCTTTTATAAAAGTGACATTTTTGCATTTCAGTACGAAGTTTAGATCCTAGAAATTAAAATATATATATATTTTTTTTAATTATTTAAAAACAAAATTGAAAAGCCTGAATTTGCTACAAATGCCCGTTTTGCCATGTTCCCTAATTATGTCCCAAGAGACATTCTGAAATTAGATATGAATGAGTGACGATAAACGTATTTCTGTATTTCCGCAAATAGAATGAAAAAAATCCATTACGACGCCACTGTAGTCTTATCTTAAAGGGACTACGGGGCTGAGTGTGCAAAGTCAGTATTGTTTTAACCTCTGGATTATGTTAAATATTATTTTAGACTATTATAATTGGATGTAAAAGGAAGTTTTCCATTAAAATGCCATATCCCCTGAGAATTAACTCTAATTCGTTGTTGAAAAGGGGGGGCTAATGTAATAATACATTACAGATAAGATTAGAGACAATGTGAAATTTGTCGTAAATAAACAATATGATCTGTGGTTGCCAATTAATTAGTGTATCACGTGATAAGCATGTAAGCCTTGTGCGTGTGTGTGTGTGTGTTTTATTTTTACTTTGAAACATCAAAACAGGCTTACAGCATGACCGGCTTATTGGCTGTCCCTTGAGAGTTGAACGCTTGTTGTGCACTGCAGAAACATCATACCCACTAAACACTTCTTATGTACACTTGCAGCTATTTTGCAGCTCACACTAGTGGGCTCACTTTGGATTGTGTGTGTAGGCTAGAAAACCCTTTAAGTAAGAAGTTTTCCAACAAAGAAGCTCATGTCTCACTGTTTCATGAATTAAAAAAAAGGAGACAATAAATGAGTCTACTGAGCTACTTTGGCCTGTGACTTCACAGCTGACGTCATGTCTTTCTTGAGCTGGACACTCACACTCTGTGACGATCAGTGATGATCCCTTTGCTGAGGCAGACAGACGACCCCCCTTTTTGCATCGCTCTTTCATAGATGCAGGATGACTCATCTGGGCTCGGCTCGCTGTCCTGGCTGACTCGGGCTTTCTTGCCGGTCCCATTTCAGACGTGACTCAGTGGGCGCTGAGGCGAGCTCTGATTGGAATGGAGACAAGTCGCACAAAAGGAGAGATGGACCGATAAAGGGAATTGGGGTGGGAGGGGTTGTACGTCTAAGATCCACTGTCAGTGCAATGACAGCGACCGCTCGCCATATATGACACGGGGGACGGCCCACCTCAACCTTGCCCACAAGCGCTCACCTCGTCTGGCCCATTGAGCGGACAAATACGTCATTACTGTACTTAAGTAGGTTTCTCACACATCTTTACTTGAATATTGAATTTTCTGGCGACTATTAACTTTAACTCGAAAACTGTACTTTCAACTCCTTACATGGTCAAATGCATTTTTCAACCTCCGCGGATGATGACACAATATATTTACAAAGGAGACACAAGATCCAAGAGGAAAACGCTGCGACAGAGTGGAGACTGTGGTGTATAATACTACAGCAGCAGGGTTCGCCAATGGCAGCATGTGTGTATGCGTTCAGCCTTGCATTACTGAGTTAGTGTACATCTTAATGGGGACACATATTTGCCACGAACGAGTGTGCTGTAGGACTCCAGTGTAGTTCACCGAACCACCAGATTAGTGGGAAATGACTTTTAATTGAAACTGTGATGGGGCCAGTGACAAACGGGTGAGTAGCCACACAGTCAACTTCAAAGACCTGATCCACTTCAAAGTTCCAAAACAGAGTCGTTAAATTCACAGTCCGGACAAAGACGCTTTGAAGATTGGGAATTGGTTTTGAGACCAAGTCATGAGAAACTCTGTAATCCACAGGAGGCAGAACAGGGAAACTCACACTTCATTGTTGTCTTAACCCTAATTCGCTGAGGGGAGGACGGGGACGTGTTGTCATGGTACCGGAGCTCCAACCAGCCACAGGCACAGGGAAACGAACTTGTGGTCAGGGGCAAAAGGATTCCTAGTGGAGCCACAAGCCAGGAAGTTCAGAGGATCACCGCGTCGGCAAGAAAAGGTCAATGCAGAGTCTTGCTTGTACGCGATCAACAATCTGGCAATCAGTGAGTCATCAGCCGAGCCTTGAACAGGTGGGTGTGACTGGCGGACACAAGTGGGCGTGGCTGACTAGCTGTGAAGACTGTGACCATTTGTATCATACGTATCATCAAATAATATTGAAGAATCTGCCTGACCCTTGACTGTTGGAATCCCAGTTGACGATGTACCCAAAACATTTTCATATTCCCAGCTAGTACCTGGTTCTGCAAATGGAAAATCGCTCTTATACAGTACAACTTTTGAGCAGCTGCTGGATGCAAAAGTGGGTCAAATCCAGTCTGACTTTGAAAGGACATAGTGTATGTTCTAGTGATAAAAGGAAGTAGAAGTGAAAGCTACAGTAGATTGCAGTGCAGTGAGTCCTCCTGACAGTCCTCGCTCAATTATTCCCATCATGCAACGGCGAGGAGCTGAGCGAGACAGGCTGTATAAGGCCAAGCTAATTAAAGTTGCCGTATTAAAAGTGTGCCGGTGTCTCATCCAGCATGGGAGGAAAGAGAGATTTGCGGTGATACCTTTCCTCTCTCCTTTCCGCCTCCCCCCTCTCTCGCTTCACTTATCCTCCGCTCCCCTCGGCTTTCTCGGGAAAATTACAACCTGACTGCTCGCTTTAATATTTCAGCATCTAAGTGAGTGTGACAGGCTCTTCTTTGTGTCACCCCCCTCGCCGCCGCCGCCGCCGCCTCGTCCACACCGCCCAACCTCCTCGTGTCGCTTCGTTATCATTCACCCAATGCTTCAACTTTTACCGTGCGACAGGACAAGTGGGTTGTGAGTCGACGAGGGAGGAGGGGGGAGGTAAAAACAAATCAGGCTCAAAGCCCAGCTATCAGCCCGTCTCTCCCTTTCCTCACGACACAAACACGACAACGAGCCCGCAATGAGCGGCGCCAGGTATCGCTCGCCCCCGATGTGTGCCACTTGCACTCGGGCCCGAATGCGCACGGGCAGCGCTCGGCCGTGACAGCCCGTCAAGTGATCTCATCCGTAGAGACAGACACGCACTCGCCGTGGAGGTGTGTGCAAGTCACCTCCGAGGCCTGAGACGCTTCCTATGAAAAGACCGCAAACAAATACCCCCCAAAAAATGCACTGTGTGCCCAATAATACTGCATATACTGTCGGATTTAAAGGTACCACGTTGTTTAATAAAGATGTTCATCATATTGACAGTAGAGGCTGGCATTTTTTCAGGATTTCCACCGCAGGATGGGACTGAATTTGACATCATGGGATTGGGTGGGAGCAAATGTCACCGGGAGCGGGAACTATGAAAACAAAATCACTGGGAGCGGAAAGCAAAACCATGGTATTTGCTGGATTCTGTCAATTATGTGCCCTGCGACTGACTGGTGAGCAGTCCCGGTTGTCGTCCGCCTTTGGCCCGAAGTCAGCTGGGATAGGCTCCGGCTCCCTGTGGCCCCGAACAAGACAGGCGGTATAGAAAATGCATCCATTTTGGAATGAATGGAACAATTAAGTGCAGGGGCAAATGGGTAAACATCGATTGATATGATGAGGTGAATTCTGTTTAGGGTTTTCACAGTCATACCAATCCCTGATGTGATCTCTGGCTTTGAGTCGATACATGTTTTACACTTTTTACACAGTGTTGCAAATAATTATGCATATTGGATTTAAAATAAACATTTGAGTTTTTGCTTTCCTCTGTAGCTTTTTTTATACGTTATATATAGGAACGTTATTTTATTACTTCACTAAGCAAGTGGCGGTTTTTATGCATGCTGCTGATGAAAGCATGAAATAATACAGCGCCTCTCAAAAGGAATGAAAACAATGGGCATTTCAAGAAAATCATCATGTTGAAACGTTTGTTTGTAACTCAAACCGGTTTGTTCTGTTAAAAGGGCATTGAGGAAAGTTTCTTTTTGTTTTAAGACAGCAGCTGTGAGAAAGCAAGTAACCTGTATGAAGCTGCTGGTGTTGTCTTCAAGTTGATTTTTGGGGTGCTAGAATGATGAGGAGCGAAATACATACAACGAAAGATTTAGCTGCTTTAATTATAAAGGGAGAGGAAACTTCCAACATCCCCATACCTCAACCCTATTGAGAACCTGGTTTTGCCTTTGTTCTTGAATTGTTTTTTTATGACAGATATGTGTCTTTTTGTTTTTGTTAACTTGTGCATACAATTTTGGAACACAGTTTTTGGAGTACGTTTGTTGTTCCCATTGTTATCAAAGCTAATTGTTTTATAACAAAAATAATGTAATGACTGCAAATCACATTGACTATTCAGGAAAGTGGAGAACAACAACATATCCTCAATCATTTGGAATCTAGTGTATAGACATTATACATTATACGTACTTGTCGGCGGCGAGATAAGAGTGTGTTATTGGAGGTGAACTGCCAGTAAGGGTGGCTCGTTGTGTTGTGTGTTCACAGGCATTATGATACGCGCATCAATAATTTAGCTAGTCTGCGCGACCGCCATGTCGTTCTATTTTAATCTCCGCCATTTGATAACCTCGTTTGTTTCCACCTCTCTCAAAAAACGGCTTATATTAACGTCCACACAAACAGCCCTCTGGGAATCGTGTCCCTTTTATTCCAATAAGCAAGGGAGGAACAACACAACAGCATCGAGAGATTACACGCAACTTGAAAAACGGAGCATTGATCATATAATTTACTCCTCTCTTTCAAGCCACAATGCTATTGATCAAATAATTCCATATGCGGGCCAAATTGCTAAAATGGGGCTGCTGTGCTTAAAGCGCGTCCCGTAATGGTTTTAGCATTGATTGCACCTCGGCCTCGCGCGCTTCCCCATGCAAACGAACCGCGCAGAGCCAGAAAAGAAGACGCCATTGAGCTGACGCTTCAACATGGACACACACGAAGGTGTACTGGGATGGGGGTTGTTGTCACTTGATTTGTATGCTTATCACATCTTTTTTTTATTTTTGCCGCCGGTTGCAGAGTGGAGCGGCTGAGTGGCAGTCGGGTTTTTAGGAATGACTGGAAGATTAAGCCCCAGTTGAGTGGCCAATTTGACCCCGTTTTCACTGGGCTGACCGATTTCCTGACGGCGGTCGCCTGCAGCCAGCAGTCACACGCACACACACACACACACACACAAGCCCACATGTACAGTAAATGCATGTGTGTATGTGTGTGTGACACAGCTGCTCACATCAGCATAGTGTGTGTGGTACTTGTAGACATGTACAGTCCATAAAATACACACAGGTCTCAGTTGCTGTTTTGACTGTGCCGTAGGTTGAGAAGTGGGGAAACCAGATGTCCTCTTTTTCTTACCATGTCCACTTGGAAGCATCAGGCCAGTACTATCAATGAATTTATTGCTGTAGAGTTAGTGTTTGTCGTATCGTCCAACTGACACGCCATTGGCGGGCTTTTTAGTCAAGGTTTATGCAATCATTGGCTTTTTTCGTGTCTAGTAGGGTAACCAGACATCTTCTTTGCCCCGGATGTTTACTATACGTAAAGCAGCATGTACTGTAGTCTTCTGTGTCTTGTATTTCTGTTCCAAAGTCAGTGGTAGGCTTTTCAGTCGAGGTTCATACAGTTACTGATGAAAAGCTCAGTCTGGTATGTAAGAGATGACAATGAAACAATGTGAAAATTGAATCCATGAATCTTGAAAGATTCAATGAAAGTTGCGAATGTGAATGTAAATGTGTCAATGTGACAATCACTCAGCTACAGCTCCAATTCCTATGAAGTTGGGAGGTTGTGCTAAACATAAATAAAAACAGAATACAATGATTTGCAAATCATGTTCAACCTATATTTAATTGAATTCACTACAAAGACAAGATATTTAATGTTCAAACTGATAAACTTTATTGTTTTTAGCAAATAATCATGAACTTAGAATTTTATGGCTGCAAAAAAGCTTGGACAGGGTCATGTTTACCACTGTGTTACATCACCTTTTCTTTTAACAACATTCAATTAACGTTTGGGAACTGAGGACACTCATTGTTGAAGCTTTGTCGGTGGAATTCTTTCCCATTCTTGCTTGATGTACAGCTTCAGCTGTTCAACAGTCCGCGGTCTCCGTTGTTGTATTTTACGCTTCATAATGCGCCACGCATTTTCAATGGGAGACAGGTCTCATACCCGCACTCTTTTACTACGAAGCCACGCTGTTGTAATACGTGCAGAATGTGGTTTGGCATTGTCTTGCTGAAATAAGCAGGGGCGTCCATGAAAAAGACGTTGCTTGGATGGCAGCATATGTTTCTCCAAAACCTGTATGTACCTTTCAGCATTAATGGTGCCTTCACAGATGTGTAAGTTACCCATGCCATTGGCACTAACACAGCCCCATACCATCACAAATGCTGGCTTTTGAACTTTGCACCCATAAGAGTCCGGATGCTTCTTTTCCTCTTTGGCCCGGAGGACACGACGTCCGCAATTTCCCAAAACAATTTGAAATGTGGACTCGTCGGACCACAGAACACGTTTCCACTTTGCATCATCGGTCCATCTTAGATGAGCTCGGCCCAGAGAAGCCGGCGGCATTTCTGCGTGTTATTGATAAATGGCTTTTGCTTTGCATAGTAGAGTAGAGTCCCGGGAGTTGATTTCTTGCATTTGTAGCACAAATCAGTAGAAGGAAGATGGAGTGTGACAGAAGAGGAGAGAGGGTGAGAGTCCAGCTGGTGGCGAGACGTCCGTGCATGACACCTCCTGTCTCGCTGCAACGGGTCCTCGCTGGCCAGTGCTGCAACATACATGACAGGGCTGTCACACTCTGTTATGATCCTCGAACGCCACGAGATAGTTGGATGAGGCCAACACCAAAGTCACTGAGCAGAGGAGGCTGAGGGGCCAGAGGAAGTACATAAATAATACTCAAAAGACCCATGTTTGACTCTTCTTTCAAGGACACACCACTTTTTGGAGCCTGAAGACAAAGCGTCCAGCCAGGATTTTATTACTTCAGTCAGCATGGACTGTACATTGAAGCCCTTCTAAATTGCGCCATTTTCAAGCAATTGTTTTTGATGGCTTTTTACACAATACATGCAAGTTCAAATTTAGCGTCGCGCACCTTCAGTGTAGCACCACGCTGTGACGCAATATGCCAGGCAGCACTGAGGCCTACTAGAAGGAGATGCAGCATAATGAACATTTGTATGTGTTGCTGCTCCATGTGTGGTAGCGTAGCAATTGTTTGAATGTTTATATCATACCGTAACGTCTACACTAATTTCCGTTAGCACGTCTAAGGTGTTTTGCATTACAGTAGAACCCCGCATACTTGCGGCTCAGCACCCAAAAATGCGGATTTTGTTTTTTTCCAATTTACTTTTTTTTCAATTTTTTTCTTTTTTTTTTGTGGGGGGAAGCAATCCCAAATCACTTATTGTTAGTTGATCCCCGCTTATTCAATATTTTTGGGGGGTTTAAAGAATAAATAATTCAAACAATAATAAACATTTCCAATGCAATTTTAATGGTTGCCAATACTTTATATGAGGAAACTACTTCCGCATTGGGCAAAACAGGTAAAAGCACTTCCGCCTCGCTCAGTTGAATGAGGAAGGGGACCGTTTCAAAGCACCCGTAGGAACTTTAAATGTCTACAGTGTCTTTTTTTTTTTTATTAACACAACAAGTCACCGCAGAGCCACCAACAATCACAATAGAGTGTTTGTGGGATTTGTTCATGTTTACATGCATTATATGATATATATGATATGATATGTATTTAACTTTGTCCGAATACACCAGCCATAAAGAACACAAACATTCAAGCAATCATGTAATTAATTAGAGTTATGATCGTGAGCAAGCATACACAGGAAGTCAGCTATTCCGTGTTCCGTGTTGGTCACGTGACGTTCCGCATATAGTGGATTTTATGCGGATTTTTGTTATTCACTGTCTGGCCCGTTCCCTGTTACGTCTTGTCGTAAATAGTGGGGGTCCACTTATGTTAGCATTGAACTAGAATTTTGTTAGACAGCATTATATAGTTTGGTTAAACATTTTGAAGCATAATGTTGTGGACAGAGTTGTTTTTTTTGTTTTTTTTTTACCAGATAATAAGATGTTTCGCGTTTGTGTGGACATGTAGCCTGAAGCATACTACAGAGTTAAAAGTGACAGTACTTATGTTCTGCTGGTGTTGTTCTGAAAGTCATGTGCCCCGCACAAACACGATGCCGATGTAATCTTTGAGGTATTAATCTTCTGCGAAAACAGACCCAACTTTTCTGGAAAGGCTTTCCATCAGATTTCTGAGCCTACAGCAGGCTGCAGAGGATTTGTTTCCATTCAGCCTGAGATTATTCCCTCCACAATACAAAGTAAAACGGAGAAAAAATGTACACATGCAAAATATGCTCGTCTGCCAGCCTTGTAGGATTAGAGGACACTTTGAGTTGGACGTCTCCACAGTTGTTGTTTTTTTGTTTTTATCCTCTTTGAATGCAACAACACGTCTTATTTTTCTATACTCATGTTGCATCCAAAACATCCATCCCCGTTCTGCAGCCACGATGATGCAGTACAAATGTGCCCGGGTTGTCCTCATGGGGGTGACGGGTGAGCTGGAGCCTGCCGCATGACTTTTACACCCTGTACACCCTGGACTGGTTGCCAGTCAATCAAAGGGCATATGTACAGCACCAACCGTTTACACCTATGGACAATTAATAGCCTTTAAAGGATCCAACATGCATGTTTTTGGTATGTGGGGAAAGTAAAAGTACTCTAAGAAAACCCACGCAAGCATGCAAACGCCATACAGTAACTCCATGAGATTAGATTTGAACCCAGAACCTCTCGAGTGTGAGGCAACCATGCTAACCACCAATACTACTGTGCTGTGGGATACAAAACAAACAAAATTTGTTACAAAATGTAAAAGATAACTTAAATATCTGGATGTCACTCTCATCTTCAATCTTTAAAGAACATGTTAAATCTGTTTCTATCATTTGGTTGCATAATATATTCCATTTTTTATTTTATGTCTCCAGCATCCGGCAAGATTTATTTTTTTAATCACCCAAGGACCCAAACATAAAAATAATCGACATCCACTTTGTATTTGTATTACGCTGATAATTTCAATAATCACAAAACACGTGATTGTAAACATATTATGACAATTGCTGTTGTTCTAAATTGAGCCAAAAACAATTTGATTTTGTCATCATACCTTAACACAGACTTAATGCAAGCCACGCATTCCCAATATCTTGTAACATTTAAAGATAGCAATAACACCTCAATTGTGACTATGTCGATGAATACTTAGAAACAGACAAAACAAGCAAGAATATATCTATAGGTGTCCATATTGGTTTCCTTCATAATCTCTTTTCATTCATATTTATGCATGTAGCAGTAGCAGGGAGATGGAACATCTCTGTCTCATTTGCATGTGATAAATAAATAAGGCGAGCCAATCAAGT
>NC_084535.1:13091865-13171865 GCF_024500275.1 Phycodurus eques
TTGTCTCCACGAACACTTTGATTTGGACATGCACTACAATACTGACCAGTTTGAACTATACTACAGTAGTTTAAAACAAAAAAATTATGTCATTACGTCAAAACAGCTCACTGATAAGTGGCATTATTTTCAATTTTTTTTTAAATAGCAACACAAAACAAAATAAGCATATCTCACCAGTGAGCTATTTTTATGACAGGCCGGGGAACTATTCATGTGGTCCTTGGGGGCTGCCTGGTGCCTGCGGCCAACATTTTGGTGATCCCTGCTGTATACCGTGGCGCTTTTAGACCAATTTTACTGGGCGGCGGGGCTGGGGCCAGGGATTTTGTCAGAGGGGCACAGTTTCAAACGCCTGCATCCGCACACAGTCTTGCACACACACACAACACACACACGGTATTGTCCAAATTGCTTAAATGTATTTATTTATTCATAATATTTGTTAATTGTTTATTTTATTCAGCACATTATTTCATTGTATTCGAAATGTTACAATACTATATGAACGGGCTTAAAAAAAGATACAATACAGTGGTTGCACTATAATACAGTACAATAAATAATGTCATGTTAATAAATGATGCAATACAAGGCAAATCATTATGAAGTAATAGAATAAAATAGTAATAAATATATAATAATAAAAAATAACATGAAAACATAAGATATGATAATGTGGTCCCATATCAGTCTCATCTTAAAACTGTATAGTTCAACACAAGCTAATAAAATAATAAGTAGTCTGCTATATGTGTAGTGTGAGTAGAGAAATGCAAGAAAATAAATTTACATCACTCGCTGAATATTGCACATTTCTTTTCAGATAGCACATTTTGTAAGAATGGGGTTAAACAGATATTAAGTTTACATATAGGAAAGATTGTATTTTCCATTTTGAAAAGTGTTTGAAAAATTTTAGCATGGCAAAAGAAAGCCTGTTGCTAAATCAGCTGCTCAATACTGTCAGACTGACCCATAGATACGTGCACTTTCACGTTGTGTAGTTGACACTTCACATTTGTGTGTATAACACCCTCACAGAGAATCACAAGCAAGCGACAGCCCACAGCCCTCACAAGACGCTTGACATGATCAACAGTGCAGTTCGCTCAGCTATGGGGAGACAAGACAAGGAGACAGTGACAGTGGAGGTACACACTCGCATCCTCTCATTAATAAGACTCTACATGAATCAACCGACACTCATTCCAAAGTCACTCGCTGCTGTATTTGTACCGTGAGCCATCCAGCCCTGTGGGAGTGTTTTTATCATTTCTTAAAATGGATTTGGATGATCGCAGCTGATCGCCCCTGAGTGGGCATAGTAATTGATATCGGCTCGGCTCATCCACAAGAACATTCGACGCAACACGCTGTTTGCCGATGAAGGTTAAAGACACGTTTATTGTTGTTTTTCCCCCGAAACACGTGGTCCACATCATTAGTTCCCCCACAACGCTTAAGACGTTGAGCCATCTGGAGCAGGGAGCGAGGACATATTACTCAGGCACACAGGCATGAAATTACAGCGTCTGTGTCTGCCCCAACCCTGCAAAGTGTGTGTGTGTGTGTGTGTGTGTTGCGGACATCTCCTGCCCGCTGAAATTGGGTTGGCAATTATAGTAGTGGCAATCTGATGAAAACATTATTCATTTGATGTTATTCTTTATCATATCAGTATCTGACAGGCTATCAGACAGTGTGATGAATTGTTTTGCCGTGTTAGAAGAAGCAGGAGGTACGTTTCCCCGCACTTTTTTCCACGTCACTCTGAGCTGCTCTAAGATTTTCTTCAAAACTAATAGACAGATCGTTGGAACGTTCAGCCAGTTTACACCCAGCCTCACAAAGAAAAGAGTGAGACAATAATTAATTTCTGGATCATCAACTTGTGGCCTTTATTTGGCAAGGTTCGGGATCCACGGTAATGCAGAACTACAGTGTGCTGTACATCGTTTTCCCGCCTCAGATATTAACATTACTGTACAGTACATTGAACAAAAAACAGTCTTAAAACCTTCTGTAGGTATTGAGTGGGAATATAGTGACTGATAGGCAGTCTCAATGAAAGCCTTCCAAAGAATTATTTCATCAGTGAATGCCGTTTCCATAATCATATCTGTGTCCTCATATTACGAAGATAATTAACAGCGCTAATGATCACGTTAAGTTCATTACACATTCCCTACCAGCCCAGAATGAAGTTGACATTATGTTGCCTTATCATCAAAGATGGCGTATTGTTGGGAAGTCATTAAAATGGAAATGAGTGTGATGTTCGAATGTTAATTGCAGCGGGAAGGGATGAGTTATGTATTTAATGCAGCATTTAAAAGCCAATGAGTCTCCTATCTGCTAAATAGTGTAATTAATGCTATATATTACTTATGTTTGTCCAATTGAAGGAATGAAATTGCAAGATGACTTGCTGTTTATCTGGAATGCCACGGCTCCAGTTTGCAAACTTCATTATTACTCTCCTCTCTGTAATATTTTCATAATCCGCCTCGCATTACTTCTCGCTGTCTTCCACTGCACAACATTTCGAAAGACACACTACGCCATTTTCATTCTTCAGCAGGCTTGTCAAATCAAAACTTGATTGTCTTGGGTTTATTTCGAAATGAGTTTAATTTTTGCTTTTTTTGTTTTATTTTCTTTTGTCTTTTTTTCTGTGTATAGTTTTGCTGTTCATTTACGAAGTTATACCCCAAAACACAGAAATAGCATCTGTAAATAAGAGTGCATAAAGAGAGGCTGTGTGTTCATTCCTTCAGTTAAATGGCCGTCGTGGGTCAGCAGTGAGGATGGACACATGTTGTTTCACTCGTCTCTCAGCGAACACTGCTGTGATGATAAGCTTAATGAAGCAGTTAACAGTGCGAATATGATCCCTGTGTGTCTGCTCAACATGAGCATCCTGCAGTGTCAACACAGCTCCGCTTGTTATTTTTTCTTTTCTCTTTTAATCGACACACACACATTTACCTTGCCCCCTACTGGGCTGTGGCTCTGTGATATTAATGTTTATGTTAATTAGATCACACCAACAAAGGATTACATTCTCAGACAGGGGTTATTGTAAGTCTGTAGCCACTAGCTTATTTGGCCCCCGTGAATGCAATTTAGAGCCAATGTAATTGTATGAATGCATTGTAATTGCATGAGGAAATAACAATATGAATATACAATCTCTGTGTGCGTGGAAGGAGGAATGATTGCACTATTTTGCTTGTCCTTTTGCAGGAGTTTCTGTCTTACATGGAGTCGCACCGACAAAGGGGCAACAGCATGTTTGAGAATTTGAGGACAAACCACTTACAGGTTTGAAGAAAATAGTCTTGTACAGTATGTGTCTTGAAATACTGTAATTTCCCGTGTATAATGCGCACCCCGAAAGTTGAACTCAAAATTCTGGAAAACCCCAGCTTTTTCATAACCTCTAGATGGCGGCATACATTTATAATATCCATCCATCCATTCATTTTCTGAGCCGCTTCTCGGCACTAGGGTCGCGGGCGTGCTGGAGCCTATCCCAGCTATCATCGGGCAGGAGGAGTACACCCTGAACTGGTTGCCAGCCAATCGCAGGGCACATACAAACAAACAACCTTTCGCACTCACATTCACACCTACGAGCAACTTAGTCTTCAATCAACCTACCATGCATGTTTTTGGGATGTGGGAAGAAAAAAAAACCGGAGTGCCTAGAGAAAACCCACGCAGGCACGGGGAGAACATGCAAACTCCACACAGGCGGGGCCGGGGATTGAACCCCGGACCTCAGAACTGTGAGGCAGACGCTCTAAACAGTCATACACCGTGCCGCCATTCATAATATGTGAATGTTTTTTCCCCCCATTTTCTCCTATACCTATGTATAATGCGCACTATTGACACGAGAAATTACGGTACATTAACAAAGCCATTTATTTGTATTTGTCATCCCTGTCTTTTCGGCTTGTTGCTGCGGCCCAGTTACGAGCCAGTGAGTGCGATCGGGTCAACTCCCAATGGCTGCTTATGGAGGCAGAGCTGCTGAGGGAGAGAGCCGTGTTTGGCCCGAGTCCGGGTGTGCTGCTCAGCTGTGACTGGGTGCAAGACGCTGCCGAAGGACCCAACCGCACCAGACTCCGCGTCCGCAGAAAGGAACTGAGACGAGTCAGACGGGTACAGTAATAACTGGAAAAGGCGATCTCGACATATGTCCCACCGGGATATTTTGGATTTATAGCTGTTTGTCTGCAGTGTCTGCCACAGGATTTGATTTAATTTTTTTCATGAGCAAAAAACAGGTCATAGTTTTATGCAGAACGTATGCATACATAAGTTTTGTTTTTAAGATATTTTTTTGCATCTTCACTTTTGTCAAAGGAGTGATGAAAGTGAATTTAGAAACTTCCCCATAAGTAGAGATACAACACTCTGTCACTTCAGTTGTCATCTGCTTTAATACGGTACTGTATTAGAATGTATCAGATCATCAAGAGGATATTGAGTGGGGGTGCATTGTGGTTGTCTCTCTGTCTTTGCATTTGCACAAGTCAAACATTAGCATGATCCAGCATTGCCCACCCTTTTACACAGACACCAGCCAATATTGCTTTAACTGTGTGGCGCTTTCACACAGCAACATGCCGTCCCACAATCAGACAATTAGATGACGTCATCGCTAGCGTCTGGTGTGTTGTACAAAAAGAACAATTGCTTTCAAAGCAACAGGGAAGGAGAAGTGTCCTAGCAAAATGGCATTCCACAGAGACGCTGTCCCGCCTCTGTTACAGCTCGGTTTCTACCTCTGAAGGCAGAACGTTGCCCCATTCAGTGTCAACGGCAACTACATTGAAGAGCAACCTGGAAAAATGTGAAAAAATGTCATGATGATAATATATGTAATGTGATGATATTTATAAAGGTGCTTGGAGCGCTCTCTCTGGGCTTGAGGAATGTCACGTCTGCAGAAAACAACAAGAGCACAGAAGCTGACACGGGTAAAAGAAACAAATAAAACAGACACTGCATTCTGTCACATTGTAATATTTTTTGTTTTGACTCACTGTAAAAGTCTTGTTTTCCCTTTGTACCAGAGCCAAAGATTCTGTGTGAAGTTGGCGCCGAGGCTCAAGAGGAAGATGAGGATGGAGCACAGACTTGTGATCAGCTGACCTTCTTTCCTGTTTTGAATGAAACACCTGCCTCCGAAGACCATGAAGAGCCCTGCTTCCACACGCCAACCTGCAATGATATTCGCATCATCCTGCAAGAGCTGCATCCTGGAGAGGAGGTACTATGGCTTGGGAGCCTGTAGTAGTAGGCTGGCCAAATTCACTATCATAATAACTATCAGATGCGCACTTAGAGACTCCAGTATCTCAATGCTGCTATCAGGATTTCATCTTTGCTCATTACTGTAAGGCCGAGCTCAGCTCTTCTCATTCTTCCACTGAGTTAGACGGTGCATGTTGACAGGGATTCTCTTCATGCTGGCAACCAGCCGCGCCTTTTAATGTTTCTGACAGATGTATTAATAAAAACAGTAGGAGGTGATGCAAGCTGTCTTACATCTGCTTAGTAAGTGTGATCTGCGTAGTTGTCTCGCTGTGGTTCAAGTGTGTGAGTCCTGCTGAGCGTCCTGTCAAATGAACACAGTCATTAGCTTTGGGAAATCCACACACACACACGGATGCAGACTAACACACAGCGTGGACAGTAACACACAAAAGCAGACCCACACATAATTAGCTTTCCAGCGCCAATAGTGTGATTATGACAGTAATGTGTGTGGGGAGAAATCAATGGTCTGACATTAGGCTCTGTCAATAAAGTCCCTCTTTTCTCTTCCCCCAATCAGCGACTAAATCTCTCTCTGACTCATAATGCATATCTGTCCCCTGCACAATACACAGATAAGGAAAATTGTTTATTGTTATGTATTTAGTCGTTGATGATAATTCAAATTTTTATGAAATCTACTCATTTGTTAGGGCCAATCGAGCGGATTGCAGCGTGTGTTTGCTCATGGAAATGGCCATTTAATCTAACCATGGGTAAAAATATGCGCCAAGTCTCACTTTAACTCTTAAAGGCTTTCACATGACACTATTCATCATATCACGTACGTTTGTGTGCATTCAGACAAGAGGTTCTGATCGTTTAGCAGGTTTCCTATTGTGTATGTGACAGTGATTAATTCTACTAATAATGGTGAGGTAAGACTTCCTCCTCCTTCACAAGTGTGACTCTTATGTCTGGGGGTAGGGAGTCTGATTTGATTAGTATAAATTGTGGGGCCCTGCGGCTGTGTTGGGGCCCCATATGGTTTTTGGGCTCTGTGTCCCAGAGGGGCCAATACAGGGGGCAACCAGGTGTGCACACTCACTGTGAAATGAGGGGAGAGACAATAGAATTACACACATTAACACTGTGCGGTTAGCATTAGCTCCAGCCAGCCCTGAAAAGAGCATGTGGGTCCTTTTGATGTTGAATGGAGGTGCTGGAAAAGGGACCAGGCCTTCTCCTCCCCATCAATCAGCTCCTATAATGAAGTGTTCAATGGTGCCTTCTTAATAATGATTAGAATATGTGATTAAAATGATCAATCACATGTTGGCTGAATATGAATTGTGCACATCGCAAGGAGCTGAAATGAATCTCTTGCTTAGGTCAAAGCAAAGATGTGTGTTGTGATGGTGAGCGGCCTCAAAGTGACTGAGGGGCTGCTGCTGTTTTCCAAAGAGAGTCTGCTCTTGTGCGAAGGATTCACTCTGAGTCGGTCTGGAGACATTTGCTGCAGGAAGCACCAGCCCAGCAGGTACGACTGTGTGTTTTGTACTTGTTAGTTACGCAACAACACATACCCAGTTGTTTCAGCCTTACTCATCCTCACAATTCTTTCTCTAGTGTAAGGGATTCCTTCATTTCCAGCATGCTGAGTAAGGAGTCAACACCAAGCTGCAGACACTGGCTCTATGAGGACATCAAGGAGGCTCGATTTATGCGGTTCTTATTAGAGGTTAAACATTCTGCAGTGATTACAAGAGCAATGAGTGCATTTATTTATATTTTGATTTCATTATTCCTGAAATGAAAAAGTATGTTTACAGTTTAGTTTGAAAACGATCCGACACGAACAACCTTTTGCAAAGCATATACTGTACATAATTATGACATAAACCACCACTGGTGGAGCAGATTCATCAAAAAATGATAAGCATGCAGACATTGTCTTACCCTGATGATGCCATATTATAATCCACTATCTCCACTTTGCTGCAGTAGTCTATTTTCTTGCTGATCTCCGTCCATTCACCAATAAAATGTATTTCAGTACAGTGGCCAACAGCCAGATACAAGTAAATAAGGAGACACTTGTTATCCTCCCTTCCGGTTGTTTTGTTAATATTGTTCCACATTAAATATATAAATGTACACTAAAAACAGGTTTGGTATTTAGGCTACTAGGGAAGGATCCAAGTACCGTTTAGTACACTCTGCAAGGTACAATGCGCTCTTGTTGACCACAGATTTTCACTTTTGCAACTCACTTTGTATTGATGCTCTGTATGTGTGTGCCTGCACCGCATTCACAGTTTTAACTCTTCATTTATTCCGAAAGATTTGTAGCCTTTTTTTGTGGTGGACGATGTGTGGGTTGGTCTTTTAATGAAATTGGTCAACCCACACTATGTTGTGCCCATGCACATTTTATCAACCTTTTAATTCCCAACCTACTGTAGGTGTAACAGTTGGATTCAGCATTGGTAGTAAGTGTAAGCATAGTACTAGGACACACAAAAAGCTCAGGCGATGATTAGCCAGATTTCTTATTTGGGTGAGCTGAAAGTTTGGTAAACAACTTCAGATGTTGAGGTTAGATAAATTGTTTAATATGAAAAGATTGTATCTGCTGTCATAGTTGTAGGAGTTGCAATGCATTTAAAATTAGAACCTGGTGATGTTACAGTAAGGAAAACACTGATCTCTTTCTTAGGACAATGCCATTGAGGTCTTCATGAAAAATGGCCACTCAGCCTTCTTGGTGTTCATAAATAAAGACCATGTCTCTGCATATAAAAGGTAAAAAGACTCATCTGAATGATGGACGTAAAAACTATTGACATTGACGTTACCGTGACCTGAAATCTGTCTTGTAGGTTGTGCAAGGTGGTGTCATCATTAAAAGGCAGAGGTTTTGCTGATGTCATCGCTAATGCCAGGTAGTCAAGTCAACAAACAGCAGTTTATTGAAGGAGCAAATGTTTTCATTGTTGTTGTATAATGAGTTGAAGTGTGATATGCATCAAAACATATCAAATATTGCTTTCGAACGACTGATAGTGTTCAAGTTTCTTAACTCTCCAAACATCCTGATTGACCGCAGCCACTGAGTTCGGTGTTACCAGTCCCGAATAACACCTTTTGTCCTCAAACATGTCCCTCATACAATCTCCTCTCAAATGCCTTCCTCCTGGGTCTTTACATATTTTAAGGCATGTACTACACAGTCTACTCTCATGGACGAGGTACACACCATCCTCCTCGTCTGACTTTTCAGTTTCCATCTCCTCGCCGGACTCCTTAACTTTCAACAAGGGGTTTCGTTTTATGTTCACTTTAGTCAGATTGCGTAGGGCTTTCACAAAGTCTGGCAGGCGGGTGAAGAGGTTATCAAACAGGCCTAACTCTTGGAGGCTCTCTAGAGGGACCATAGTGGGAAGCAGGGCATCCAGCTTGTTCAACCCCAGATTTAGACTCGTCAGGTTGGTAAGGGAAGCCAGCGTAGCGGGCAAACCTGACGAGGTGAGACGATTGTTACAGAGGTTGAGGTAGGTCAGGCCCACCAGTTTACCGATGGACTCTGGCACGGACTCTAGCTTGTTACTGTGCAGGTCCAGCCACCTGAGCGATGACAACTTCCCAATGCCCTCTGGGATTTTTTGTATCTGGTTGCGGCTGAGATCCAACTCATCCATGTTAGTCAGTTTGAGGATACACTGCGGGAAGATGGTTATGCCCATGTTGCTAAGTGTGAGCCGGCGCCACCCGTCGGGTTTCATCCTTATGGCCTTCTTGGCATCCTTGAGTGTCACCTTCGTCCCTGTGTTTCCTTTCCTTTTGGTCATGGTGCTGCGACACACACAGGAAATAACCACATGATTTATCTCACATTTTCAGGCTCATATGACCATTTATAGTAAATAAATTTGCAATGTGTGTTTATGTGAGTGATTGCGCAAGGCTTGTGATTTATTCACACACAAAATAAGGCTCATGTATAGCCAGGGGCAATGGGAAAAGCATTCTCTCTGAGGAATTAAGAGTTTGTGTGTGTCTGTGTGTGTGTGTGCCAATGCAGTGTTATGTTTGAACTAGTGCGTGCTCATCCGGTGTTGCCCAAGGGGGTATTTAAGATCACGACTCTCTAATTAAGGCTAATGCTGGGGAACAATAGCATTCAGGCGACATTGGGTAATGCAACAAAAACAAATGAGTGCTGATGCTCTATCACCGAGTGTGTTGTTTGGCCAGGAAAAAAAGTGTGTGCGTGTGTGTGTTTCTTTGAGGTGTTTGGGGCATGCCAAGTGTAATGGCATACATGACTTGTACATGACTGTACAAAAGTGGATATACATGAGTGAAGAGTCAAATCAGGACTTTGATAAATGATAGTTATGGGATGCTTGGAGTGTGATGAAGGCTTGGCTCTTCCCCCTTCCCAACTGAGGGAGCAAGGTGTGCGTGTGTTTTTGTCTGTGTTACACCCCAAGGCCCTCTCTCGCCTCATTCATCATCCTCAGGATGAGAGGGGCTATCCACTTGTGCTTGTTCTATTATAACCTCCTATAGAAAACTATTGCATGAAATTATTGCCTGCAATTAGATAACACACAACACAACCAAAGTCAATGACTGATTTGGTGTAGGCTTACAAAATAATTTGTTCTTGGGTTAGTGGATGAAGTGAGGACTTAGAATAGTATCCATTATTCTTGACTATTTTCAACATAAATGAATCTATTTACTCACCATAGTCTTGTGTTTCCAGTTCTGACTTAACAAAGTAATGATTGTCTTCAGTTTTAAAAGTCCACCAACACCACCAGCCCCTGTCCCAATAAAGAAACAGGTTAGGGCATAGCAACAAACTAGTTGCCAGCATGCAGACGATGAACTGAAGTAATACCTGGTGACACTGATCGTAATCCTCAAAGTTGAGAGCAAAGCTCAGGAATGCAATGTTTCCTTTCCTGCACACTGCAAATGCAAGTTTCCTCTTGTTTGTCATTGTTACTTAGCAACATGGGGTCTTTGGCAGTAGGACTGTATTGTCATGATACTGGCCCACAGAGAGGGGGAAGCAGATTTCAGGAGCAAATGAATGCGCTCCTAATTTAAATTAAACAACTCGGATAGATAGTGTTGTGCGAGTAAATTACTTTATGAAATGTTCATTACAATCTGGCATAGATATGCATGCTCTCGTAGATTAACTATCAGTTCGGAAGTAATGTAAAAACTGTCAGTGATGACTTCAACATATATGGTCCTTTAACGAAATTCCTAATTTAACACTAAGCAATTAAATGTAGCCCATTCCTGTAATATCAATGCCACTGCATTGAAATATTGAATTGTAGCGCCTTGCAGTACCACGCTCCGCCGTTTATAGTCAATCTGCAGTTGCTTTTCGGAAGCAAAATAATGTTTCTTACGCCTGTCAATCACGCAACCCGCCCACCCATCTGTGCGATCTGGCATCGACTTCTTTTGCCTTCTTTCTTCGCCTGGAGTTCATGTCAGCAATTTGTTTAAAAAAAATAAAAATAAAAAAGTAAATAAAAAACAAACAAACGGTTTCATATGTCACGACATTTTCTGGTTACATCCACAGACGTTGGAATTGGTGGCGTGACAGAAGTTCGAAAGTGCAGTGACGCCGTTCGTGCAAATCTCCGACACCGCATGGCATGTTCGAGTATGAATTCCAATCCACAGACAGTTTACGAGCGACGTCATCAAACTGGCGTCGCCGAAAGCGATGACGCCAAACAGAACGTGACAAACGCCGCTGAGTTCTCCGGCGCTCTACCTGACTTGACATGTTAGCGGAGTTTTTACTGCTAGCATCCGTTCAAATGCGAGTTCACTAACTAAAACCAATTATGTCGGTCCCACATTTCTACTGAGTCGTATTAACCGGCTGAGTTAACAACACAACTTCTGAAGTTGAACACACAACTCTGCATTTATCCGCCGTTTGACGCCATGCATGAGATGATGGTCGCTTTCTGACGCATAACAACAACACAAAGTGCACGAGCCTCAGCTAAGGACTCCCGATTGAACGACAAAATCAGAACCGTGAGGTGGATGTGCTAAACACTCGCCCATCGTGTCGCCATGTTATTATTATTATTTATTTAAAACGATAGGGGTTTGTAAGAATTTTAAAGTGTTTGTGATATCAGTGTGTGGATTTGTCAAAACATTGATGGGAAAGATACCATTAGCCTTCATTAAAAAGAAAAAAAAATCCAAATATCAAAACTATAGATGGCAGATGCATGTAAATATGTCGTCCTTGGTTAGAGCATTTAAAAAATAATAATTACGTTTTGAGTCATCCCGCGCTGCGTCGACAACATAATTGGAGTGTATTTTCAATTAAGTACAGTATAGTAAGTTTTAAAGTTAATGGAGGAAAAAAAGGTGTAGTTATAAATGTGTTTGCTAGTTACAATCATCCAAAATATATTGTTCCAAATAGCTTGTCATATTTGATCAGAATGTTTTTTTTTTTTATGTTTATTGATTCATCACAATAAAAGTGATCTCAAAGTACTTTTATTTATTTTTTTTTAAACCACAAAAGAGTCATTAACAAACACTTGATAAATGAGGCTGGGAGAAAACTCTCTGATGAAACCTGGAACAGATCAAAAACACTGTAGCCATCTGCCTCGACCAGTTGGTTAACAGGAGAAACAGGCACTCTGCTTTGAGGATCTGAAAGCTGAAAAATAAATATTAAACATTTAGTAATAACTTAACTACTAATTTGACTACTGCCAATATTAAAAGTGCTACTACTACTTCTGAAGCTCTGGAGGGGAAGTGACTTACCACAGGACAATGAGAGAAATGGGTTGGTAATAAACAGGATAAAACTATAAACAGATGGAGCGGTTAACTTAGTATATAATGGAAAACTTACTGCTGCGGTCTACTAAACACAAATCCTAAAATCACTCAAGTGTGCTCACTTCTTCTGTGTTACATTTCATCACCAGTTGCTTGGCAACAAGTAGGTGGTAAGAAATGTTTAAACTCCGGTGTTAACACAAGTTATTTGTTTTCTTGTGTACCAGGAAAACTCCCGTGGTTGAGAAGGCAACCCTTGTTAAATGGCAGGTATGACTCAGATGATGATCTGTTGTATTTTTAGTCACTTGTTTGTGCGCCGGATTTATTTGTAAGCAGTATCTGTATCATCTGAAAAGCTGAAGTTCAAATGCAGTCAATCAAAATGGGAAAATAAGCATTTTAGGTTTAAATGTTGTCCTGTCTCTTACAATCTTTTAAATGGGATGCATAATTACTGTCCTAATACCATCAACACTAAGTCAAGAGTAATGTTATTTTCCACACATGCCAACTTTTTTTCTTAGCTGAATTTGAACAATGCTTGATAAAGTGGTCATCTCCTTTGTGTACATTTTTCTTGCAGAAAGGCGAGATCAGTAACTTTGAGTACTTGATGCATTTGAATACTCTTGCTGCGAGGACATACAATGACCTCATGCAGTATCCTGTATTCCCCTGGGTCCTAGCTGACTACAAGTCAGAGGTACAACAGTTTCTAATGTAGACTAGTGGTTCTCAAAACATTTTCACCCACTAAAAATGTAAGCTCTCCAAGTACCAGCATAATGACCAGCATACAGTTGCGTAGTAGGCCCAAGTGTTCATCAACAATATGGCTGAGGTTTTATTCCTCGAAAGTATATTTAATATTTTCTTTAGCCACTGTAGCATTATGCAGAGTTAGCGCATCAACATTGTGCCTAAATATAGGAAAAATAAATACTGGGAAAATAAATAAAAACTTTAATGATTAATTTCTTATGTATTGCAGGTAAAAGTTAAAAATTACTTAAATGTTTGATAACAGACCTTTCCAAATGATTAAATGCATTCTACTTAAAAAGTTAAATGTAACTGAACTGTTATACTGCATTAAAAAATGTTGAAGCCACTGGAACAATATGCGCAGTTTGAACATTTGAGTCAGTTAATCTTTTGCACACCATGAGAGGAAGCCTGCGTACGACTAGTGGTACTCGTACCTCACTTTGAGAATCACTGCTCTAGACCATATCAGGGACCACTTTTTCAATTAACGGCCACACAAACTGTGTAATAATATGAAATGATTGAACAGATGTTTATTGCTATAATATGAGCATTTGTGGGTTAAGTTTTTGGGGGTTTTCAGTTCCTCTACAGTTTTTTTTTTTTAGAATTGCATGGTGGCATGCTTGCATTTTTATCCAAAGTACATATGTACCAGACACTGGACCTGTCAGATCCCGCATCATTCCGAGATCTTTCGAAGCCAATGGGTGCTCAGACAGAGATAAGAAAGCAGATGTTCATCCAGAGATATGACGAAGTAGAGAACAGTGAGTGTGAAGGTATCTTTCCAGCTTCCTTTCCATTCTTCTCACATTTGCAGTGTACTATACTTTGTATTCAACATGCCCTGTCTTCTTTTGAAATTCTTTTAGGAGGTTTGTCAGTACGATGCCACTACTGTACCCACTATTCCTCAGCCATCATCGTAGCCTCTTTCCTTGTTCGCATGGAGCCTTTTTCTCATACCTTTCAGACACTGCAGGTAAAATAAGTTGTGAGCACGAACTGTACTTATTGGAGTCAATCTTATGGGAAAATTATAGAATTAGGGGACTTTCATCTTTGATTAAATGAGTTGTTCATCATCCAATTAATTAATTTGCCTCATAATTTATATAAATGTAAAAACGTCTGAAATTGAAAGAAGCTGCCACACAGCAATGTGACAAGATTTCTCAAGTTATGGAAAGGCTCTTTATTAATGATTAGAATGATTACAATTCAAATAAGGTTGCTCTAATGAATACAAATTAAAATTAAATACATTTAAAAATTAATAGTTGCTGATTTGTCACTGCAAACAGACTTGTGCAAACAAAGTCTGCAGTTCACCTACATGCATGGAACTTTTCATTAAAAAAATACATTTTGAGAAATTAAATAAATAACTGTTCAGAGGTTCCCGTGGCATCTGTTCTTGGTTGGGGTCTTTTCTTGGTTTGAAAACAAATTATGTTGAGATTTCAATATATATGCAAATAATTGCAGGAGGCATCTAAAAGCAGCCCATACAGATAGCCATCGATGTCGCAAATTTCCAATACGGCGTCCAATTGATTATAATGAAAAGGCATGCATATTTGATAGTCAGAATAAAGCAATAAAGATGTTAGTCTGGTGAATTACTGTGTCTTTTTGTCTACTGAGGCGAACAACACTCGTGTTGTAATATCCATAACCGGATTTACATCTCTAACCCGATTTATCAATATATAGGCTATTTTCATTCATTTCTATAATTGTTTTATTCTAAATTACATTCCTTCTCATGAGACTTTCCTCACAGATTACAGGAATTTATGGAAGGATGAAAAGCTTCCTTTGTCTGCAGTGTGTTTTTTTTCTCAGACTACTGTATTAATGGAACATGACATGAGTTTTTCACTTTATCCGTCTTCTCGTAGGGAGGATTTGATATCCCAGAGCGGATGTTTTATAGTGTAAACAAGGAGTGGGAGTCGGCCTCGCAAGATAATATGAGCGACGTCAGAGAGCTGATTCCAGAATTTTTCTACCTGCCGGACTTCCTGATCAACTCCAACCACATGCAGCTGGGTCAGTCTCCAGGACTCTATCCCTTCTTTATTCAAACAACACTGTGACTTATGGACTGGATGACCAGTCCTGGGTGTGGGGAGCCTTTGGCCCAAGTCAGCTGAGATAGGCTCCAGCTCCCCGCGACCATAAACAGGATAAGCGCTTTCAAAAGTAGATGTGCTGTATATACATGGAATTAACCTCATCCGATCACTATATTCCATACCCTCCTTCATCCATCCATATGTTCTGTTTCTTCTGTTTAAGAACTGTCCTCAAATTAGTTTAAATTCAAAAACTTTTTTTTTTTTTTGCCCAGTGCAGTTTTAAAACATTCGTAATGCTCTGGTCCGCCATTATCGCACAAGCTCTACTAAAAAAAACAAGACTCAGCCTTATTTCTTAAGAACATGAGACATGGCTTTTAGTGATGTGTTTTTAATTCGTAATCAATAGCAGTCTGCCTCACAGTTCTGAGGTTTGAGTTTCAGAGCTCAGCTCCGAATCTCAGTGTGAATGAATGTTTTTCAGTTTGGCCTGTGATTGACTGGCGACTGGTCCCGGATCAGGACTATAGAAAAATGGATAGATAAATCAACAGCAGCCATGTTGTTGTTATACACAATAGTTTTGGTCATCACTTCTTGTTTTAAATACACAGGGAATGTATTTAAACTGCAGGTATTTGCAACAGTTTGATAACTTTGGTCTTACCGTCTTAAAATATAGCATGTTTAATTCATAAACTGGTGGATTGGTGGGAGACCGGTTAGCACATCTGCCTCGCAGTTCTGAGGACCGGGATTAATCCCGGCCTCGCCTGTGTGGAGTTTGCATGTTCTCGCTGTGCCTGCGTGGGTTTTGTCCGGGCACTCCGGTTTCCTCCTACATCCCAAAAGCATACATGGTAGCTTGATTGAAGACTCTATATTGCCCGTAGGTGTGAATGGTTGTTTGTTTATATGTGCCCTGCGATTGGCTGGCGACCAGTTGAGGGTGTACCCCTCCTCCCGCCTGAAGATAGCTGGGATAGGCTCCAGTACGCCTACGACCCTTGTGAGAATGAGTGGTACAGAAAATGGATGGATGGATAATTCATAAAGTGACAAGGTGATCCGTGTGTTCTCACGCATAGATAAACATTTGCAAAACGTTAAAATGCGATATTGTTTGGTAACACTATTTGGTTCACAAACTGTCTTCCTCTGCACCGTCTTTAGGCTGCATGGCAGACGGAACTGCTCTGGGAGACGTGGAGCTACCGGCATGGGCCAAAGATGACCCTCAGGAGTTCATTAGAATCCAGCGTGAGGTCAGTGAGCTCACCGCCTCACTTTTGGACACTACTACTTCATTACATTATGAGGACTTTTCCCACAAGACCTATTAATGCGTTTCATAACTAGTGTAAACAGAAAACATGGTGTTTTGAAAATATGAAACAAGGTGATAGTGTTGGTTACACACAGTTTTGTTTTTTTTAACACATGCACTGTATTATTCTCATTTGTCATATAATGGCCTCTTCTTGCTTTTCAATGCAACGTATCTGCAGACAAAAAGCCTATTCAGCACAAGCCAATGCAGGCCTTTTCTTCCCAAAATGCATCATGTCTGCAGGCTCCCTCCGCATTCTCAGCTGGATCACTGCTCTTTGTTCATTTTGTCTTGACTTTCCTTTCTTCCATCCATCCTGGGGGCATTTGAACTGTTATCGTGCCACAATCTACTGAACAATGTTCATATAATTAGTAACTTTTGAAGATTGATTTTCTGCCCTTCACAAATTAAATAAGGACAATATATCCTCATTATGAGTTTTTTTTTTGTTATTCCAGGGTGGAATTATTAATATTTGCAAGATTGCTGCAGGTCATTATGTCCTATTTTTCCTTATTAATTCTTCAAAACCAATCTATGGCTAATTCTGCACAAAACTTTCTTTAATGCCACGGTGGTAAGCTCATAACTATGCCACATATGACTTCTAAATGGACCTTTCGAGAAAATCATAGTGTACTTTTTTTTTTTTTTTTTTGATTGCTTGTGCATTCTAAAACAAGTGGTGCGAAAGTCTCATATTAAAAGTTTGACTGATGACTTTGGCCTCAGTCTTATAAAGAAGCGCTGCATGCCAGTGTATAGTAACAATAGCTTGTGTTGTTTATAACAGGCCTTGGAAAGTGACTACGTGAGTTCACACCTCCATTTGTGGATTGACCTGATCTTTGGGTACCGACAACAAGGCCCCGCTGCTGTTGAAAGTGTCAACACCTTCCATCCTTACTTCTACGCTCAGAGAGGCCGTCAGGATGCTAAGGATCCGCTCATTAAGAGCACCATTTTGGGATATGTCAGTAACTTTGGCCAGATTCCCAAACAGGTTAGAAAAAGGAACACATTAGTCACCCACAATTTTCTTTAAATTAAAACATAATCTCTTTTGTTTTTGCCTTAGCTCTTCACCAAACCCCATCCACCTTGTAGTAGTACAAAGAAAGAGGGGCCATCACCACCTCATCCAACTCCGTTTTTCTTCAATCTCGACAAACTCAGTACGACTGCCCAACCATTTAGAGGTATGCTTGGAGCACAGCTGTGCAAATTATGCAGCCTGGTTTGTTCTTTTACGAGCTAACGCACATTTACATTTATCAATTATTATTATTTCTTATTGTCCTGTAATATTTCTTGCATTTGTTTTTTTACTAACATTCCATTATTCATTTCTATTCATTGAAGTCATTAAATAATTGCTTAATTTATTTATTGAAAATAAAACATATTAGTAAAATAAACAATTTCAAATAGTCAACATTTTATTTAGTTATTTTTATCAAATAATGGGTTAATGTAGTTATTGTAAATAAAATAATTTAAATATTAGTAAAATAAAAACAACTATACAGTAAATTTAAAAAAAATGAAAGAATTGATTAATTATAATGTAATTATCAATAATATTATTAATATTAAAACTCACAACCTAATTTTACACGCACATTTCGTGCCCATCTGTCCATTTGAAAAATCAAATGAGCAAAAACGTTTGACCATCCTTGTTAGAAGCAGACCTTTAGTTTAGCTTTGTCTTCAGTTGCTTTAAATACCACATCAGAAGAAAATTCAAGCTTTGTACTGGTCCAGACCTAAATCCAATTGGAATTCTATGAGGTGATTATATAATTTATTTAAAAAAAAGCAAGTTTTGAAATGATGGGTGGATTGATGGTCTCATTTGCATAAGAAAAGCCAGCTATTTTTTTACATTTTTACATTCTATATCCCATGTAAAGATTAAAGACAGCAGTGATTCCAATACTGAGTATAGTTACAATCCAGAAAATAATAGCATGTTCTTATTGTCATCTTCATCTGCCACCACTTTCTGTTGCTCCCCGCCTTTACTTTATCTCACACTGTTTGACGCCAATTATTATATACAAGATGTGACCTGGTCTCCGGGGGATCGTTGTAACAGTGCGAGAGCATCCATATTTTAATTTACACTATGGACGGGGTGGAAGGCGCTATCTGTTACAACTACGACACGGAGATGACTCTTTTGCTGAGCTCTACTTAATAATCTGAATATCCCTACAGACCCACTGTAGAAGAGGAGATGAATCTGCAAATGCTCAGGGAGAGATTCCTGCATATTACATTTGATATTAAATCTTAGAGTGTCTGATCTGATCAATAAGCAGATAGAGATGAATAGGAAGAGGAACGCCGGGACTTGGCTTCTTTCTGGGGATTTCCTGAGGAGAGCTGGTGACAGGATGTAATGATTTGTGCCTCTACGGATAGGTCAATTACCGGAACAATTACAACCCTCTCACACACGCACTCAAACATGCAACTTTTGTAGCTGACCAGGATCCTGGCGTCGGCTAAAGGCATACACTTAAAGCTCGGTGTTTTCTGTGATTTATTGAATTGACATCCTGTACAAGCATACTGAACTAACAGATTCGGTTGATTAAATTAAATTAAAATGGTTTGACTAATTAATAGATAAACATTACTTACAGTAGGATTTAGGAAAAATTGCTGTATTTTCTTGCTCCCCTGTGGTCCACTCACAGTCACATTATACCGTATGACATTCTTTAGAACTGCAGATAGGTCCAGTGGGTCAAATAGTGTGTTTGGAAAAAGAAGTGGTGATCCTAGAGAGAAACAGACTCCTCCTGTCTCCCTCATTGAGCTGCTTCTTCAACTGGGGTTTCCCTGACAACAGTTGCACTTTTGGAAACTACACCACTGACAAGGTAATTTGTATCAAGAGGACATTGACTTTTTTTGGTGCATGAGTGAAAGGAAAAGGAATCAAATGCAGATCCAATGCTGGGGGACGTGTTATATGGTGTATAAATACAGTGGACCCCCGCATCCAATTCATTTTTCTTTTTTGTTTTTCATTTTTTTTGTATGTGTGTTCGGGGGTGGGGGCTAACCCCGAAAACGTATATTGGTGCACTCATAAGAATTTTTGGGTTAAAAGTTCTGTTGTTTTGGTTTATTTTCTCCCTCAATGCAGTTGTAATGGGCGTCAATTATCCATGGATTTTTGCTATTCGCAGTCCGGCAAGGTCCCAGTCCCCCACGAGTAGTGGGGATCCACTGTATACTGGTTAAAATAAAGTTATGTGTTCATGAAATCCTCAAGAAAAATACAGTATGATCATTTCTTTGCATGTCCATCTCAAGACGTTTGCCGTGTGCGATAGTTTATGTGCCTGGGGGCCAACTATGTGCGCTGCCTGTCCCAACCCAACCACCATCATCACTGCAGGGAGCAGCACTGTGGTTTGTGTGTGGGATGTGGTACTCAACAAGGATAAAGTCACCCACATGAAACTCAGACAGGTGAGTCTAGTTGCGTTTCTTTACATGCACTACATAGAGACCACAGGGAACTGACACGCTTCATTTTTTAATGTAATTGTTGCAGTTCATTCAGCTGAAAGGCTCACTCACCCAGAACCATATTTCCTCAAATAGATGCTGTGCCCCAATTAGTCACCAAGTGCATTATACACTCAATTAGACGACTCCCCTTTCCCATTAGGAAAAACAAATGGTAGTAACTGTAATTATCTCAGTTCATAAACACTATTAATCACACACAAACATAAGATCTTGCAAACTCAGTTGCTAACCAAAACAGCAACGCCTGCTGATGCACGTAAGCAGTTCGTGAGTTAAATTAAGTTTCCTGATTAAAGATGATCTCTGTATGTGGCGACAGCATCTTTAAAAAAACATTAGTATTCCAATAGAATCTGCCATGTGTTCGTGCCACAATTTTGTGGGTGTCCATGTTTATATTTCGGGTAGACTTATTTGTTTTGTCCAGGCTGCCTTGGTTGTTGTCGTTTCTCAGCATTATTTTCAGCTGCAGTCTCACTTGACATACGTTGTAATAGTATTGTCAATGTTATTCTGAAAATGTGTTTGTAAAAATAAAGTCCCGCCGCAATAGACTCCTCCTGTCAACTGCAGATGAAACAAACAAAAAAAAAAAAATATATATATATATATATATATATGTATATGAAAGTAAAAATGAATATAGTATAGTGATACATTTATTTTTGTTATTTTATTTATTTAAAAATGTACAGTATATCTGGTATTTCATTGAATAATACTGATACTATATACAGGTTTAAAAAAAAACATGTCCGAACATCATTTGAAATGTCAATACTGTATCTGAGTAACTACCTGGCCGAGGTGAATGAAATTAAATAGACTATATGTTCAAAAAAAATTATTTCACAAAGCTTTACAAATGTTCAATACCCACCACCGTTTTTGCCCTCCTCTTTTCATTTTTCTGTGCTGTGTTCAAATCTGCTTTCCAGTTGGTGTATTTTTATTGAAAAGGCTTGCTGCATATTTTTGTTTGACCATGTTCGAGCGTATTCTAATACACAGGCTTTAATTTTTCATTGCTAGTGAATGTCATTCTTCATCCAGAAAAAATAATAAGCAAAACATTAAACGTTCATATCTCGTTCAAATTTCAGATAATTTGAGAAAATTAGCTTATGAGACTACAAAAGAAAGTATGTAAAAAATCTTTTCGGACACTCTGTTATACATATAATTTTTTCCCCAGCCGCTATACGGTCACACTGAAGTGGTGACATGCGTGGCTGCGTCTGAGGTCCATAGCTTGGTGGTGAGCGGTTCCCGTGATCTCACGTGCATCTTGTGGGATCTGGAGGAGCTAAGCTACGTCACACAGCTGGTGGGACATACAAGCAGCATCTGTGCAGTGGCTATAAATGACCTCACGGTAAGTCTGACTTGAGTCTCGTCATTTTTGTTTTTGGCTCGTTTCACAGCGTGAGGAAGGGAGGATGCTTGGTGTATATCCTCTTTTTGTTGTTAGCAATCTGTACATATGTGCGCTGAAGGACGTTTAATGCTGCACTGCTCTGTCCAAGGGCGAGATTGCATCATGCGCGGGGCCAGAGCTTTACCTGTGGACGATGAAGGGCCAACTGTTGGCCTGCACTGATACTTCCTGTGAGTCTCGGGCTGACATCCTTTGTGTCAGCTTCACACAGCGACATGAGTGGGACGCCAGAAATGTCGTGGTCACCGGCTGTGCAGATGGCATCATACGGGTGAGTATTATAGAAGAGATGTTATAAAAGAACAATTTAAAAAATAGCCTTTGAAATCATATGGATGTCATATTTTTTTAAAAGAATGTACAGTGCCTTTTAGAGGACCTTAAGAAACTTGAGACAAACATGACAACTGCTTGTACAAAAATAAATATAGTAAAATGAAATATAAGAATTGCACAAAATACGGCCACAAATTTCACGCATATTGCTTGTATAAAAATACATATACTAACATGAAATATAAGAATTGCACAAACTACAGCCACAAATTTCACTCATATCTTGGCACTAATCTTTTTATGAAAGTGCTACATCAATAGTTTTGTCTTCTTTTTTGTAAGGGATGCAGACAAGTGCAATCGTAACAATCTAAACAGTCTGAATATTATAGGCAGCAGCGGATTAGTGGTTAGCATGTCTGTATCACATTTCAGAGGTCGGGAGTTCGAATCTCTGCTACATCCTTCCAGTGTGCTGTTTGTACAGTATGTTCACCCCGTGTATGCGTAGGTTTTTTTCCTGGTACTCTGGCTTCATCCAACTTTCCAGAAACATCCATGGCAGGTTCATAGGTGTGAATTTGAGTGTGAATGATTGTTTGTTCAAATGTCCCCTGCAATAGGCTGGCGACCAGTCCAGTATGTACCCTGCCTCTTGCCCAGTCAGCTGCGGTAGGCTCCACCTCACCTGTGTACCCTAATGACAAGCGACATATAAAATGGATGGATGTATAAATTAGTGTGCTATCAAAACACCAATGTAATGTTATGTGAAAAGTAAATATTTGTAAGGAAAACAATTACATGAAAAACAGTAAATACCGTACGACAGGAACACAGTGACACACGGTGTACAACTCCATGGTGTTTGAATGCATGGGATTACTTTGCTGTTAGCCTCGCAGGTAGTGGCCTGCTGTCCATCAAGGTAATAATAACAGCATATGGGTTGTGTGTGTTTAATATAAGCATAATGCTGCCTTGCTGCAATCAAACTACAAACTCTTAAATTAGGCCCCCACTAGAGAATGTGTGCCAATGCCACACATGCTCACTATTGGTATTATTACTTTATTATTACCTTGAGTTATGGAGAGTACGCGTACCCCGCTGCGTAAGTGTGTGTTTGCTATTATGTTGAATTATGTCTGATTTTGCTACTCGTTATGTGTCTTTCACGCAGATATGGCGGACGGAGTACACTAACACACAATTAACTGGCCCTCCAGAAGAGCCCGTGTCCCCAGGGCGAGACCCAACGGCGCCGACAGGAAGCGGTAATGCTGCTCGCTTTACGATCCGATATAGATCTATTTATAACAGATAAGAAGAAGGGAGTGGCCGAGCAGAAAACTGCACCAAAAGTATTTTTTTATTTTAGTTTCACAAGGAAAACACACCCCTAATTAGATAAATCCTTAAGTGTGAGATGATTATTTTTTTAAGCGCTGCTCTCCGAGCGAGGCGGTTTGCTTTTTCAGATCCCTCGCTAGTGTTAGGGCTAGCAGGAAGGATGTTGTTCTAATGTTATTAAACATAGAGGCAGTAAACACTGATGAGTGAATCTGCTGACGTGCGTGAGCGTGTATAATTTAGAAAGCAATAATACCCAGATCCAATTTGGCATACATTGGTTACAGCCCCACTTCCCTCACTTGAGCATTGTGCTGGGCAAATTACACTGAGACTACTGTTTATGTAACATTTAACATGCATATTTAGGGGATTTTTCACACTTTGGCAGCCTATTGAGCACCAATTTGAACGCTTGAGGAGGCTCATGTACAGATTATCAACATAACGTTCAAGTCATACCGCGATGGTATTTCTACAGTGAACGGCTCGCAGCAGCTGAAACGTTGGAAGAGACGTCTGGCGATGTGTCGGGAGCTGAACAGAAGTCGGACTGTGTCGCAGCATCGCAGCAAAAACAATCCAGCTATCACAGCGTTGGCCATGTCCAGGTATTCACATAATATCAACCACTCACTGAAAGCCGGTGAACTTCATCATGTTGTGTTAATGTGTTGCATAATTTACAAAAGTGTCTTTGTGTAGGAGCCACGTGACGCTGTTGGCAGGTGACGCCTGGGGCCGAGTTTTCACTTGGACCTGCTCGTGAGATCATCTGTGACTTCATTTATTCTTGGTGCCTCAAGTCTTGAACAGTAGGGAACTTTACCTCGAATGTGAATATTTAGTACTCTACCCTTATATGTAAATACTGAATGGCAAATTGAATTAAACGTGTAGCTATTCATGACTATTTGCACTTATTCGTATTGTCTTGCAACATATCTGAAACCTCAGCAGGCCCGAATGTACTGTAGATAGATAGATATAAAAAAACAACACCAAATAAATCATTTCGAAATTTTATCCAGCATTAATGTGACCTATAACCGATACAAATTAACATTGTTTTAAAAAAAAATTCGAGAGGGGAATTCAAAATAAACAACTGAGATATCGTGGTCACACGTATGCATACCCTTTTATAACTGGGGTGTGATTGTGGTCAGAATTAACTAATAACATTCAAGCTCATGTGAAGTGGAAGTCTGCACACACCTGCCACCATTTCAAGTGCCTCTGACTAACCCCAAATAAAGTTCAGATGTTCTCGTGGGCTTATCCTGACTTTTTTTTTTTTTTTTTGGCCCTCCCGCTCACTGCTATTTTGCACTGTTCATGATTTCCTTCACCATGTCTAAGGCTTCAGTTCCAGTGAAATAGAAACAGCCCCAAAGCATGATCCTGCTGCCACAATGCTTCACTGTAAGTATGATGTTCTTTTGTTGATGAGCAGTGTTGTATTTGCGCCAAACATGTCTTTTAAAATGATGGCCAAAAAGTTCAACCTTGGTTGTATTGGACCATGGCAAAATCTCCCAAACGTGGGAAGATGTGTTATCGTGTGTACTTGTATGACCACATTTGTTTATCTTTACTTCCCCTCTTGAAAATATATCCATCCATCCATTTTCTGAGCCGCTTATCCTCACTAGGGTCGCGGGCGTGCTGGAGCCTAATCCCAGCTGTCATCGGGCAGGAGGCAGGGTACACCCTGAACTGGTTGCCAGCCAATCGCAGGGCACATACAAACAGACAACCATTCGCACTCACATGCACACCTACGGGCAATTTAGAGTCTCCAATTTATGCATGTTTTTGGGATGTGGGAGGAAACCGGAGTGCCCGGAGAAAACCCACGCAGGCACGGGGAGAACATGCAAACTCCACACAGTCGGGGCCGGGGATTGAACCCGGGTCCTCAGAACTGTGAGGCTGACACTCTTACCAGTGGGCCACCTTGAAAATATATATATATATATTTTTTAATTGAGTTGTGCAGCCTATAGGTCACATTAATGGTGTAAAATGTTTCTGCATTTATTTATCTTGTTCTCATTTTTACATCACAAAAACCTGGCATCAGGAGTATGTCAGGTTTTCACTGGTTCATGGCAGAGCTTTGTGTCATGAAATCCAAACAATGGTGTGCACGCATGCCAGCATTTTGAGCTGCAAGTGTTTAGCTCTGCAAAATGTTTGTGGTGTGTGAGCATTTTACCACACTCATTTGCTTGTGAATTGTTGTACTGGACGCAATGCATTTCCAATAATGTGTTATTAATTAATTTTGTGGCTCCCTCATCCATATTTTCTTATTCTGGCAAGTATGATCCTTTTTTATTTGTGTTTGTGTTGAACAAATATTAGAATTTTAGTTATAAATCTTGTCAGTGCTTCTGATAGTGTTTAGGCCAGCAGAGACAGAGTGGTGACAAAGTCAAATTTTCCACTTTTTGAGGTATGATCATCGTCGTAGCAGAGTCTTACGGGCAGATGTCTGATATTTGACACTTCTCTCACCCTGTTATCACGCAATTGCTTCTGTGTTTTGTATTTTTGTACCAGATGTTGAATCAAGGCTTCCGTGGCCAAACTCGACGTTGACTACACGCATTGTATCAGGATTTCCGAACGTAAATATTGAATAGGTCCAACAAACATTTCAGGTTGTTGGCCCAGACCGATTTCCGAGCAGATCGGGATCGTAAAATCATTCTTGAACACACCCCCCCGCCACAGGATAATCTTTAAGAGACATCCGACCATCGGGCCTTTGATCATAAGGGAGGGAATAGTATGCTTGATTGTCAGTATGTCTCTACCCCATCTTTGCAGATGAGGCCATTTCGCGAGATCTCTTTTGTAAAAGACACTTTGTATAACAAAAAATGTAAAAAAAAATTTTTTTAAACGCCTTTTTGATTATTCTTGAGAATGCTGACTTCAGATTAAGGACATCGCCTGATAGTTTCTTAACTCAAAGAAGATTCTGTTCCCCGTGTAGCTGTCTAATTAGAACAACATCCATGGGTAGTTTACACAGGCGTTTCCCTACTTAAAACATTCGTAAGGGTGGAAAAAAGGAACTCAAGCTTACTTTGTCTCACTTTTTTCTTGAACATGCTCTCTTCCGTCATGAAGGAGGAGGTTTCTGTCTTTAACCTTTGTGTGTGCAGCTAATTGTGCTAAGTGAAGTAGCTTAATAGAGTGGAAAATAGTCGTCATAATTTTCCCAGAGAGCCGCCAATGACCTTCTCTAAAGACAACGGCCGGCTCTATTCTCTCCACATGGCTGATTTTATGATAGAGATGTCCAAGTGTCGGCTTCTTCGCAGTAATTAAATCAAATAAATTATATCGCCAAGGCAGAACCATCTTGTAGCCTAACCCAATTATACTGCACTGTAAAGCTAATTATTAACCATGATTACAATTAGTCTAATTTGAATAAATGTCGTCATTAGCGGGTTCATCCTGGTCGACGAGAACGAACTGGGGGGATGTTGAGTATCATCATCATCCTCATCATCATATCTGCCTCTCCCACTCACAGAGAGAATGTGCATCATTCTCTTCCCACTCTTCTATTTTTTTTTCGGCCTGACCTTCACCAAATGCCTCACGACCTTCACCTTTCCTGCCTGCTTGAGCGTGAGCTGGCACACCCCCCAAATGTGTTATTTGCTGCTAATTGCCGAGGCCATTTTGCTAGGATTGACTCCCTGCGCTCCTCAGTTCAATTCAATTTAGTTTATGTGCTTGGTCCCAAATCATAACAATAATTATCTCAGGGTTCTTTATCTGTAGACATCTGCTCTGATACTGTGCTTCTTAGAATATATTTAAGTGTTAACGAAACAACTTTACACAGCCTAATATCAATAATTCTTTATCGTGCTTGTTTGAAACATGATCGTTTTGATTTGCAGCTCAACTAGAGTAGAGTAGAACATTTTAACACCTCGCCGGGTGCGCAATCCACTTAATAGAAATGAACGCCTACCCTAAAATAATGCTGCATGCTAAGAAAAAAAACAGTAACTTTAATTATCTCAGTTCATACACGACGTTAGAGTTGCTGCTGAGCCCATTTTAACTGCGTGACTAATGCAACCAGACCAACCAAAACAGCTGCACCGACTGAGTCACGTGTACCCCACTTCTCGGCTAAACTAAACCCCAGCTCACCCGTGACCCTAATGAGGATAAGCTGTACGAATAGAAAAGCGATGATGAGATGAATGTGACAGAAAGGTCACCAGACAATTTTTAAAACTCTTTATGTGAAACAAATATTTTACATGGGCAGATGCTTATTATCTATTGAAGGGTTTCCACAGTAAACTACAGATAAATGTAAATTGCTGAGGGTTGCAGTGTCGTAGAGGAAAAGGAGCATTGACAATGATTTCTCTCCCGAGCATCCACTCAGCAATAACAGTGCATTCTTATGAACATCTGGCTCACAGACCAGAGATGCCGACAAAGCAAACAATAAAATGTAAGACCCTTAAAAATGTCTGTTTTTGATTGGAACCAGGTCTTCAAAGACACATACGGTGAAAACAAAAGCTAATTGTCAGATTGCATGTTCATAAATACACTTCCTCACTCCAGAACCCAATCATTTTCTCTCTGGGAGGTAGCGGGACATCCGTGTGTCCAGATCGAGCTGCTGTGTTTACAACTGCTTCTCCTGGAAGAGAATCTGAGCGTACACCGTGTCTGGGCTGGACAGGTCGAGGTCGGGACTGGGCGAGGCCGGGGGTTCAACGGTCGGTCGGACCAACTCCAGCTCCGCGTATGTCAGACTGTCCTCCTGACGTGCTTGAGGCTGCCAATGGGACGGGGAAATTGAGCCAGAGATAAGAAAAGACTGCATACATGCACATATTTATCTTCCGAGTGTAGATCAGGGTTGGGAAAATATGGCCTGCACTGTTCTGTAATCTGATCAACTGAGAATTTACTGTATTATTATCAACCGTCCTGTAATATTTGTTGCATTCATTTAGCTGTTTTTTTTTTCTTTCTAAAATTGATTAATTAGAATCTGTTTATTGGGTCGATGCCACTATAAAGTGCCTTTGGTGTCCTCATCAGAACCACATAGTCATCATGAAAATGTAACACACTCAGACGTCTTATTATGAGTAGTCAAACATTTTCACACAGACCAGGACGATGATAAATTGGGAAGTCTCAAAGGCACCTTATGCTGATATTGACTCTTCAGTTTTATTTTTGTGATCATTATGTAATAGGTTAATGGCTTTATTGTAAATGATGAAATTTAAAAAAATGATAAAATTAACAATTTTATCTACAGTCCAGCCCTGCCTAGTCACAGTTTGCTATTAATGTACTGTATTTTTCCTGTGGAACCTATTTCCAGCTATTTGATTTAATAAAAAATTAATAAATAAAAAAAATCAAGTCGCATTTTTGTAGTCTTATGGTAATGACCTAAGATGCCACAAGATGGTGCCAAACCCCTGGCTAATAGGAAAGTGGTAATTGGTGTCAAGGAAGTATGTTAAAGTGATGTATTTCAACTGACTAAGCTCATTTGTATATTTAGGGAGGTTGTTTACCTGGGGTTGTTCGCGTTAATGGAAGTTTGGGAGAGTCGTCGCTGGATCTGTACGTTTGTGCTCAACTGAGAAGTTTTTTAGGTTTTTTTTCATTCTGAAAAACAATCGTCAGCCCTCCAAGAAAACAGTCTAAAAAACAATATATGAGGCATGGGCAGTCAGAGAGGAGTGTATTTTGTTTGGGACACCTTGTTCATGGGAGGACTGTAGTTCATCACATAAAGAAAAAAAGCCCAAAAACATTAGAAACACTGGAGTAGTTTTCTTCCTTGTGAACTTACTTGACAGTTTAATTGTAGAAATAAAACCAGTGAAGCACCCCAAATAAATAATTGTGTTTGAGAAGCAATAGAGATAAATATAATCATCACACTCATAACAGAACGAAGAGAGAGCAATAAACTCCTGTAGACAATCACACGGTCGTAAGGCAAATTCCCTCTTGCGTGAATTTCAGCTGCAGCAATTTTATAAGCGCCTTTTTAAAATGATTAAATTAATTTCATGCTATAACTGACAGAGCAGATGTTGAAGTTGAACACTTACAGTAGCAGACCTCCTTGGAGTCTTTGACCTTTTGGGCTTCTGGGGTCTCTTTGAAGCCACAGGAGCTGAAAAAAAAAAACAATGTAGAAAATAAAGAATAAGTAATGTAAAGTTGACATTTAAAAAAAATAAAATAAAATAAAATTTTTACAGCCTATTTTCTTTTACCAACGATGTTTTTAACTTGAATTCCCCCAGTGGGACTTTACCCAAATAAGAGTGTAAAGTTTCCTTCTCACTGTTTTTCACTGGTTGCCCATTGTCTCCATGTTGTTTTCATGGTGCTAATTGAATTATACTGCCTCTAATGATACCTTGACGTGCTGTTATTTTAACCCTCTAATTCAGTTTCTGAGCATCGCAGGGAACTGGAGCCTCAAGTCCTACTGCTGCTATTCTTTAATGTCTCCAGCACATTTGGAAAATATGAGGAAGACTTTGCACACACGGCCCGAACGTTTTGTTAACTAGTTGTTGTGCATGTTTGATACATTGTCCAGTAAAACAACTGAAGCTGTCGCAATGTTTTTACCTTCAGGAGGTGTGTGTGGTGGTGGCTCCTCAGGCGCTTTAGGGGGTTTTAACGGCACTTTTATATCACATTTCTGCCCCGTGTATTTATTCTGTGCTCTTGGAGAGGAACTAGACGAACTGCTGGAGCTGGTTACTGTCTCTCCAGAGCTGTGTGGAACAGAGAAGATGAAACTCAAGACAATGTTATGTCTTACTTCTTATCCAAAAAAGGCATTGGTCGTACCTGCTCTCTGGACACTTGACCAGAAGGTAGCTTGCTTTGGAGAAACAAAAATAAAAGACAAAATAAAAAACAATTTGGTAATAATTATAAAAGCAAAACATATCATTTTGATCGCACACACACTTCACATCTCTTTCCTGACTGAGTAGTACAATATGGCTGAATAAACAATGATCTTGAGAAGACAAAAGGAATTGATACTGGAAAATGAGCTGTGTTTTTGAGATGAGACTCACCTCCCAGGCATAAAAGCAGTAATCTGTGTGTTCGCTACACAATCGGATTTAATGGTTAAAGTCATACAGTAGTTCTCTTAATACAATGGTTAACTTTTTTATGCTTCTTTTTGTGTGTGATGGCACATGTCAAGTGAAGTCCATTCACTCATCATGTTTTCTTTTTACACCTGTATGACCAATGAAAATGTTAAAATGTTATTTTGATAATTCCTGCATTGTTTAAAAAGCTTTTATGATGGACACAACATTTTGATTTCATTTTCATTTATTTTTGGAAATTAGGTCAAGCAAATGCAATTCTATTATTACAATTCAGTACTATTATTCCATAATTGTTTTATGGGAATTGGAGATGGTAAATCAAGTGACCTTTGAGCCTGTGTCTCCTGTAGAAGTACTGGAAGATGAACGTGAGCGTGAAGAGGAAGATGGACAGCAAGCCGAGCGAGCAGATCAGCACGGCGCACACGTTCACATCTGGCAAGACAAAATTGTCAAAACGCATTGGAACAATAACATTAAAAACCAGCCATTAATGTTGGGCAAACAACATTAGTGCTAACGGCCTGGGGAATACCTGATAACAGACGCCAAATTCCTTCACCGGTACGAGCCTCCAGTGTAAAATGCACTGGAGGGGGGAGAAGAAAGAAAAAACATTTGAGGAGAAAACAGTCCAGACTAAGCTTCTTTGTAAATTGCTGTTTTCTAAAGAAACTGACCCCCTAGAGGCCAGACAGCCTCTGTGGTTTCCAGAAATATCACAGAAGGCTCACATGGAGGGTGAGTGGCACACACACACACACACACACACACACACACAGCATAAATGAATGAGGATGTTGCAGTGTCAATGTGTCAATGAATGATGTGGCGTGAACAGGCCAGGGGTATTTAGCAAAAGGTTGAGGAGAATGAATACAGGCTACGTACGTAAATGACTTAACCTAAGCACCCCTTAATGACTTTTTAATGTCTTTTAAATGCATACGCCGCATAAACTCATAAGATATATCAACTGTGATTGACTTGTCACATGTGAATATGGTGCAAATAAATGTCACAGGAGTGAAAAATGTACATCTATGGACACTTCCTGGTCATTTTCTTGGGTACACTTGGAGAGCCAATGTATAGAAGAAGAAGAAATCGGCCTTTGCATAAAAACAAAACAATTCATGCTGAAAACTGGGATGAATGGGCCCTCGCTCCCCGTATTTAATGGCGAATCCTCAAATTGATCTTCAAATATTGAACCAATTTAGCGTCGCCCATCTGTCAAGGATGCCTGCTTCTCACTGGCTCATTTGGACAAATTCCCTTGTAGGAGTTTGTCAAAGTATACGAGTCCTGTAATTCACCCAAAATGGCTGCTTCAAACCAAAAATGCTTGAGTTCTTTGTCAGTTGCATGCATGGATCCTTGTGATAGACATCCATCCATCCCATCCGTTTTCTGAGCCGCTTATCCTCACAAGGGTCACGCGAGCGCTGGAGCCTATCCCAGCTATCATCGAGCAGGAGGCAGGGGTACACCCTGGACTGGTTGCCAGCCAATCGCAGGGCACATCCAAACAAACAAAGAACCATTCGCACTCACATTCACACCTACCGGCAATTTAGAGTTGTCAATGAACCTACCATGCATGTTTTTGAGATGTGGGAGGAAACCGGAGTACCCGGAGAAAACCCACGCAGGCACGGGGAGAACACGCAAACTCCACACAGGCGGGGCCGGGGATTGAACCCCGGTCGTCAGAACTTTGATGCAGACACTCTAACCAGTCGTCCACCGTGCCGCCTGTGATAGACATGTGAACCCAATTTTGTTGACACTGGTGCGAGATTTCAAATGGTCACTTCTACAACATTCCCAGGAAATCACAATGTCCTATCACCGGTGAGCTATTTTGAAAACACACCCACAGGCTACTCATATGGTCCATGGGGGCAACCCTGTTGGTGACCCCTGCTGTAATGGTTTTGGGCGGATTGGCTCAAATGCTCTCGTATATGGACCCCAGATCTCATTAGGTTGCACCAGACTGCACGGTGGAGTTAGCAGTTAGTGTGTCTGTCGCACAGTTCTGAGGTTTGACTTTTGATTCTCGTTTTCTCCGGGTACTGCGGTTTCCTCCCACGTTCCAAAAACATGAAAGTTAGGTTCATTGAGCATTGTAATTTGTCCAAAGGCGTGAATACGATCGTGAATGCAACAAAATGCAAATGCGTGTTTGTCTCTATGTACCCCGCCTCTTGGCTGCGCTAGGCTCCAGCTCGCTCGTGACCCCAATGAGAAGATGGCTGGAAGATTGTGCCTGTTGTACTTCATTTTGTGGCTGCTGATTGTATGTACAGTATATCAGATCTATGAATGATGTTTAAATGGAAATAGATCTAAACAGCAGCATCCTATAGAATAATTAGATTTTTCAGACCTTAAAAGATGTGGAAGTAATGAACAGCCACTGTTCAACGTTCCAATTTCAGCCTTTTTCCAGCAGACGGATGAGATCCTAATTTAAGAGTCAGATTTAGCATTTTGATTTGTTTGCCTTTAAAATGTCAGCCCTTGCTTTTCTGCTTCTGTGGTGTGTGCATGTCAGAGATGCCTGTGGTGGTGTGGCTTCGTCAGTGGGGCACTGGCCTGAATGTAGGAAAGGGCGTTGGCAGATGCCTCCGCCACGCGAATGTTCTCAGAAGCATGTATGCGAGGGCTGCAACAGGCTGTTGAGCTCTCGCCTCATAAAGATCGTCATCACTGCGGCTGCATCAAACCGCAACAATTTAGTGTACAATAATCCTTTTAGTTGAGCTTTGTTGTGGATTTGGGTGAGAAAATGAATGTTCTGAAGGAGCCTTCAAAATGCTGATGTCATGCGATTCATAGTTGGCGAAAACAGCCAGCTCAGTAACGAACTACCTCGTTCTGCTCGCTCTCATTCACAGTGATATTGTTGCGTGTGGTTTGGTCGTGTGAGCTCATTGTTTTTATATGGAAAGAGCACAGAAGCAGTTGACCCACGCAGAGGGAGGGGCACGACTCAACGCAAATGATCGCGCTGCAGTATTTCCAGTGTTTGCTTTTTTCCGTAACATGGTTTTCATGCATGCGGAGCGTAGGGATGTCCTGGTATTCGCCACAATATGTTTTCCGTGCAATAACAGCAGAATTCCCCCTCTTCTCCGTTCCACTCGCTCTTGCCAATGGATATGAGGATTCTGTGTTTGACTAGAAACAACTGATGATTAAAAAAATGTTGATAACTGACTTTTAATCGAACGCGACACGGCAGATTGTTGGATTTATATATGCGTGTGGAACGGAGATGATTGAAAATGGGAAAATGGCGAAGTTGGTCAAAATTTGATTGCGATGTGCTGAACCTTCGGCCCCTCATGTTGATTATGAGAACATGACATCAACAACCATCTTGCCATTCAGTAGAGTAGTTAGTGAGGTCATCCTTTACATCAGGGCTGGGGAATCATTTTCCAATTTCAGTCCCCTGAGAGTCACAATTAATGTATAGAATAAAAGTTTATTTTTATGTATTAAGAGCGTTTGTAGATATCTTTTTAAATTTGTATTTAGAATTAAATGGCAGGTCAGATCAAATGCTCTCGTAGATACAGTATATCAAGGAAGGCCTTCATTGTTCTTATGCTTTTTGATGAATTGTTGTCCGGTTTTGTTAGAACTGCTGCTATGGCAACACAGTTTCAATTTACAAGCATGCAGCCTTTTCTTTCTTCTAAACCTCAAGCTCCTGAATGGCCCATTCATATTTATTTATTTATTCCGGGACAGGCCACAATCGAGTCATTTTGGGGTTTGGCAAGATGGCGTTGTGAGAAGACACACCTATTCTCATAAATCCTGCCTCTCGAGGTTATTTTGGATCTCAGAAAGCAGCAAAACCTATTGCCAAACATTGCACTTTTGAGCTTACATCCACAAAAACAACAATGTAAAGCCTGGTACACGCATACCATTTTTAAAAATCTTTTAAAATATGAGACACTCCACACGACGAGGGAAAAAGCAGCTACAGTGGGTGGTGTACTCAAGATGACCAACACAGCCTACAACACACACAACGATACGAACATCGACAATCGTAAGCGTGGCACCAAGAATGATCTGTGAGAGGCACCACGGTGCATCCAGACCACCAGAAAATACAACGAAAATTAAATGCTAGTATTAGAGGAAGAAGCCAGGCTAACTGTTCGCTTATCTGGTAACTACGTTGTGTTGGAAAACTCTTCTCCTTGTCATTTTTATTGTGGTGAACAACAAATCGTCTATTTGTGTCCGGCAACAGCACAAGCTTCAAGTCAATTCCTACTCGGCTATCCTTCAGTTTCACGTCACAATCGTGGAGTGTTGGCCACACCTTTAAGGATTTGCGACCGTAACTGTTGAACAAGTTTCACATTTACGATTGTCGGCCCGACCGTTTCCCGAGCAGATTGGGAAGGAAAAACCACTCTTAACACACCCCACACCTCAGGATAACCGCTCACGATAATCTTTTAGAGACATCCCATAATTGGGCCTTTTGTCTTTGATCGTAAAGTTGGAATTGGGCTCAATTTTGGCCCGATTATCATTACGTGTGTACCTGGTTTGAGTTCACTATAGCTTTGGTTACCTGTCAGCTGCGTGGTGCTGCTACCATTGGACGATGCCCTCCATATGTTCCTGTATTTTCTTATCTCGTGCACTCGACACGTGTAGAAGCCCTGATCCGTCCCGCTCATGTTGACAATCCGCAAGCGGTACACCTCTCCCTCCATTTGCTCGTAAAGACGAAACTTGGGCTGAGGGAAGCGACGGGTATAGTTCCCGTACACCTTGATTTTCTTGATGCCCATCTTGACTATGAGGAGCTGGGAGGACTCGGGGGCAGCGGGGGAAGGATACGCGGGAGGTAAAGGAGGCTCGGGGGTGGGAGCGGCTAGAGGGGAGAAGAACCAGCGGAGGACGAGCGTGCTGCCGCTCCTCTTTCTCTGAGATACCAGGCAGGACAGTGTCAGGTTGTCCCGCTCGGTTGCCGTGACAATGGGGCCCGGAATCACTGTCACGTTCAGGGCATGACATACTTCTGTTGACAAAGTATAAAAAGAGTAGAGTAAGACACAGGTTCTACACCAGGGGGTGGACAAACGTTTGTGCTCAAGAGCCCCATTTGATTTTTAAATCGTACAGATGGGCTGGAGCATCCATAGATGTTAAATAGTTGATTTTAGTTTTCATTGGTATTTGTAATTAACTTAATTATTAACCATTTATTTCATAAAACATTTTCAATGGCAATATCTTTGGTTACCTGTCAGCTGTGTGGTGCTGCTACCACTGGATATAGCAGCACTAGACAGCGCACCATACTTTTTTTAAGCATAAAACATTGATTTAACAAGGTAGGCATCAGCTGAATACTGTATATGCTATATATGCTGTATATGCAACAGGAAGGGGCCATCCCCAAAGTATTCCCGCCAAGTTGGGAGCAATGAGTTGTTTAAAAGCTTGTGGTATCCTGAATCCATCAGAGTTCCCTTCACTGGAACTAAGGAGCCAGTATTTTGGACAATTCCCTGCTCCCAACTTTGTGGGGACAATTCTTCCATTTCTAACATGGCTGTGCATCAGTGCACAAAGCAAGGTCCATAAAGGCATGGATGAGAGATTGTGGTGCAGGTGAACTTGACTGGCCTTAACGGAGTCCAGACATCCACACCGTTGAGACGAATTAGAGCGGAGACTGAGAGCCAGGCCTTCTCGTCCAACATCAGTGTGTGACCTCACAAATTCGCTTCTGGAAGAGTGGTCAGAAATTCCCTACACACACTCCTAAACCTTGTGGAAAGCCTTTTCAGAAGAATTAAAGCTGTGGTAAAGGATGAACCGATATTAAACCCTATTGATGACTCATTCTCAACGAATCAGGAAGTAACCATTTTAAGTCATATGTATACATATTGTCAGACAAACAAAATGTTATTTTTCAATGTTCTAAAAATTTATTTTGCCTTTTTAATATTTGAGTCGCGCAAAACTGGATTCTAGTGTTTCACACGTTTGCCTCACAGTTTGGAGGCTCGCGGTTCGGATCTCAGCTCGGCGCATCCAGTGTGGAGTTTGTATGTTCTGTTTGTCTTCTCAACTTCAGCTTCTTCCTCCCACATTCCAAAAAGATGCATTTTATTTTCACTCTAAATTGTCCGTAAGTGTAGATGAGAGTGTGAAAGCTTTTTTGTCTAGAAGTATCCTGCAATTGTCTGGCAACCAGTCCAGGGCGTACAAGCATCCAGCTCACCTGTGACCCTAATGAGGACAAGCGCTATAGAAAATGGATGGATGGATATTTGAGTCTTCATGTAGCCATTCCTCTAGAGTCCCACTGGTCTAATCTCTCCATTTTACGCCATACTCTATGAACCATGAAGTAGCCTGCTAACTAAAGAGTCACAATGGGCCAGTTTTTGGTTTATCCTCATCATCTTACATGCTACTATTTGTTATTCGGTTATGCTTGTGGTTTATGTTGCCTTATATGCACTATAAAGGTCATTCATGAATAGTTAGCGCCTCATTTTTGTCAGCGCTCGTGCTGTGAATTGCAGAAACTAACAACTGCCACAATGTGGTTGTACTAAAAAACGCAAATAGGGCGCTCCGTGATGTGTTTTCCTCTTGTTTTCTTGTCTAGTTTACATTTGTTTAGTCACGTGTGTTCCTCGATCCTCCCTTCACTGATGTAGCATGTTTGATTTCCTGCCTGCTCAACATAATCGCAGCATTTTGTTTACATATATGTACGCCCACAACCGGCTGCACGGGCTCACGCCGCTCCACCTCAAGCTTTCATGTTTTTCTATCATTAGACTGGGAAATTCGGTCCCTATACCCTAAACTGTTCCCTGGCGTGCTGCTGCTTTGCTTCCCTGCAGGTATTGATGTTTTGTTCTGAGGCCAGCTGGGTTAGCTCACTTGCTCACATGGCGCCTGGACACAAGATGTGTGATCCAAAAAAAGAAAAAAAAAAAAAAAAAAAAGAAATCTACTAGTGGGAAATAACATAGTAACCCCAAGACAGGCTTAAGAAGACAACAGGATAACATGGACCAGACGCCATCCAGTGCTGCTTTGCTTAGTTTGGGAGTCTGCTTTAGTGTCCGTGCATGATACCAAAATTGAATGTGACAAGTGTTACAACAAAGTAGATTCTCACTAACTTAATACTACAAGTAAACCATTGATTGCAGGGTTGTGTAAAGTCTACTTTGTGGAGGTTTTCTCTCCAGTCAGTTGTCAGCACTGTGACAATGATCACTTTCAACTTCAACTGTGGCGTTTTTTTTTGTATCTTAAACAAAACCTATAATTTTAGGTTACATATCATGCGCCTTTTTAAACTTATTTTGTGTACTCGTTGCATGCATTCTCACTCTAACTTGGCCTGCCGTATTATTTCAGTAAACAAGATGAACCCACCTGTGAGCAGAGCTTCAGTCAGGACCAGCAGCACTACAGAGATGTACATTGTCCTCTCTCAGTGAATCCATAAACCCACAACACTGCAGCGCTAAAACAAGCGGCGCACGACTGCGACCCACCACAGCCTTTGGCCAAATTAACTCTTCTCCTCTTTCTCTTCTTCGCCGTAATACGAAACACTAGTTGCTCTGTTCCCACTTAGGAACTCCCACTCGTTCTCCCAGTAGTCTCTCTCTCACATTCTCTCTCTCAGTGTCTCTGTGTCCTGCTAAACGTAGGAAATGTCATTTCCTGAGTTCCTGTGAGGAGCCTTGGGCCAAGGCCTTAAACCCCACAAGCCCAGTTGTTCTGGTCCACTCTGGTGGTTTGGTGCGGGTCCACGTCTATCGCAACACGTGTCATTTTTAGAAGCGTATACCGTAGAGTGCTGAACGTGCATTTCCATCATCCGCAATTACTTTTCTAGTTATGCTGCCAGTCAAATATGTTGACTCTTGTGTTTTTGTTTCATGCGTGTGGTACTGATGCATTTGTGCGTGGTGGGATTTCTCCCCTGTCTGGCTGCTGGAAAGAGTGGCACGGGCCTGTCTCTGGCTGCGGTCAGCAGACGCTCTCAGCGGAATGAGGCCTGCTGCTTTATTGGGCGGCCTGAATTGCTGAGGCAGGCGCTTCCAACGCTGCCAAAGCCAAATGGAATTACAACAACAACTTTAACCCTTTGAGTTATGTGTAGGATCGTGTTGGAGAAGAGTGGGTGGTCAATGTTTTTGTTTTGAAAAGATGGTAATACATGCATGAAAGCATGTTGGGGGCGGCAGTAACTCAGCACTCCAGACTATACGCTGTACTGGTCACCAGTCAATCACAGAGCAGATAGAGCCAGACAACCATTCACACTCACATTCACACCATCACTGAGTTGAGATTTGAACCCACGCTGCCTGCACAGAAGTCGGGCGAGTGAATCACTGTGCCAAATTTGACAGAAAACCCTCTGTAAAAATACGCCTCCAAAGTTACAAAATAACAGCCCTCATACAGGATGTCACCGTTTGATTATTTTTACATTTTACAACAGAGATTAATTTATTTTCACACTTGTATAACAAGAATGTTAAAACATTGCCTGTGCAGTTAATAGATTTTATGCAACATTGTCTCTCACTATTCACACTCAATTTCTTCTTGCTTTTTTTGAGGACTCATATTCATATGTGCTACACTTTTCAAAACAATTAACTGCCTCTCAAGGAAAGTGCAGCCCACTTGAGGTCATTATCAGTGTTCAGTTGTATCCGAATTGGTCAGCCTAGGGAAATCAAAGAAAATACATTTTTCTTCTATCATTTCTATCATTACATCCCACTGGCATAGTGGGCAAGGATTCAAACATTTGGATCAGTTCCATGCAGAAATAAAATGACAACACATGTATGCTGCAAAATTTTTCTTTTGCTTATTAACTCCCTCAGGACCTATCGATGCACTCCAAACAGCCCTTCATAATTGTTGTATGCAATCAGCAGAAAAGATGTTTAATTTCAGTCATTCAGACCCAGGGAACATTTCAAGAGTCAAAACAGGTAACAGTAATATCTTCTTGTTGTTTTTATTGTGTTTTCAAGTCACAAAATGAAATCTCCAGCACTCGGGTGATTTCCGAAAGGTAGCCATTTGGCTGAGCAGTTATTCTGTTGAGTCAAGTGTATTTTTAATACATGTCACACTGCTTTGTTTCACAGCAAAACAGTAAATACCGACTCCTGTATGACACTACAACAGTCTCATATAGTGCTTAATAAAACAATGCTTTACACCATCAGCAGAACCTTCAATGGCTTCACAAGACATGCATCACAAAGCAGAAAGTTGTGCTCCGACAGTGTTAACACAAGAGAGATATTTTAGTATCTCACATTCATAAAGTGCTCTGGAATGGTGAACTCTGTAGCACAGGTTTTAGCCCAATAAATCTAAGCATGAGCAATATAACAGCATTTCACAGGGACAAACTCAAAATATTCTGAAACATTTTTCATATGAAAAACACTGTAAATAAAATGTGTGGTACTGTATTGCATTCTTTACACTGACATTCACCATTTTCCAAAGCAACAATTTGTTTTTGTTTTACTTTTCTCACGTCACCAGTCGGTCATCTCCATAAAGTCATCCAGTTCACTCATAGTTATTATATCACTTGGCCGACACCTTGAATGGGCTGAGTTATCATTTTCACAAAAGCTTCCTGCAAGCTGGTTTGTGTCGCACTCTGGGAAGGACTCATGTGTGTTGTAAACAGGGTTTTGCGTTTTGTTTGTGTCATTAACTGTATCCATGTATGGGGTCTGCTCAGGACTGTACTGTTGACCTTCAGATTTCTGGCCAATTTCATTGGATTGATTTGTGTTGGAGTTATTTTTGAAAAAGGGTTCCTCCTGGACTGAAACTCCTGAGGATGACCTTTGGGAAGGCATAGAGAAGATACCTGGGGGTTTGTGAAGTGGATAATCTTGGTATCCTTTATAAAGTGTGACAGGCTTCTCAGCAGGAGAACCATGAGAGAGAAGCTCGTGTTGCTGCTTGAGCTGTAATTGGGGTTGGAAATTCACCTGAGGGAATAGTGGCTGGGTCAACACAGACTGGAGACGAGGTCGGAAGATGTTCTGGCCAGACTCACGGACATTAAGCTGAACATACTTTCCGGTCTCTGGATCAAAGAAAGTCTTCGTTTTCACCTCAATAGGTGCATCTACAAGAAAATATTGGCCGGAACCAAGGTCTTGTAATACCTTGCGCTGGGTCAGTGGATAGGACTGGGGATAGCTTGACTCTACATGGTACTGTGTCACCGGAGCTGAGTGGGTCGCATAATGGAGAGTGGGAGAAGAAGGAACATGTTGAACCATCTTTGGAGCAGCAGGGTGAGTGATTTGTGCAGAAGCATGAGTGGGGGACACTGGGAGTGAAATGGGTGCAGTGGCATGAGGGCTGGCAGCTGGATGGGAGACAAGGGCAGGAATGTACGGGAAGGCAACTGGATGGGATACAGCAGCAGTGACATGAAGAGTGGTGGGTGGGTGGTTTACAGGTGCAACATGAAGGGAGGGAGCTGTATGGGTTACAGAAGCCGTGGCAGGAGGGATGGTGACTGGCTGGGATGAAGGGGCAGGGATATGAAGGGAGGCAACTGGGTGGATTAAGGATGCATCGGAATGGGGTGAGGCAACTGGATGTGCTGTGGGTGAAATCACATGAGGGGAGGAGGCAGAATGTAGGGACACAGGGGTGGTGGCATGATGAAAGGTAATTGAATGCAGTACAGGTGTAGTGGGATGAGGGGAGGAGATTGAATGTAATGCAGGTGCAGTGACAGGAGGAGAGGCAGAAGGGAGGGAGACGGCGGTGGCGGCGTGAGTAGAGGTGACTGGGTGGGATACAGGTGCAGGAGAAGGAGAGGCACTTGGGTTCGACAAGGGTGCAGTGCAATGAAGGTGTGATACAGGTGCAATGTCACGAGGGGAGGTGACAGGGTTGGGAGCATGAGGGGAGGCATGGAAAGTGAGGTGCGAGTGCTGGTTCTCTGTGGCTGCAGAGCGTAAGCTAGGCCCAAATGTCGGTGCATGGGTGAGGGAGACGGGAGGGGAAAAATGCGGAGAAGCCACAGCATGGCGGTTTGAGGACCATACCTCGGTGGGGGCAGCAGCAGGCCTACTGGAGGCTTCCTGTTGTGGTGTCTCTGCAGGGTTGGTTGCTGCACTTTGTGTCACCTCTTTCCTTATCCTACGAGTAGTGAGTCTTTGTGCCCTGCGCAAGGCTTTGTCACTCTTTGGGGGAACAGCTGGAGGTTTTCCTAACCGGGACATATCACTGCTGAAGCTACAGGCTGATACCGGCCTCTCGTAATCATACAGCCCTCTCAAATCTGCCACGTCAGCTGCACTCGTAGCAAAACTCTGTACCTCCTCGGACATGTTACTGATGACCGATCGAGAGTCATCATCATCCAGAGCAATGCTTCTCCGGGAGAAGGGCCTGTGATGTGCGAGAGCAGCTGGATACTCTTGTGTTGTAGATGCGGGCTGAGAGATACAGGATTCGAGTCGGGTTGATCCTTTGACAACGTCAGGATTGATGGGAGTTCCGGTGTTACACCTTATTATCTCCTGTTCATCCTTTCTTCTCTCTGCTCTCCGTTCCATCGGGGAACCCACTCTGGACTCTTCTGCAAAGTTCTTATGAAAGCGTGGTTTAACTGATTTGGTGAGAGAAGAACCTTTAGTGTTATCCTTTACTCTGAACATCAATGGTTTGCCTCCAAGAGCAGGGGAGGAAGTATTGGAGCGTGGAAGAGAAGGAGCAGGAGATGGTGGAGCTTGAGGCCTGTGTAACCTTTTGTGTGATCCACAGTCTTCACTTTGCAAAGATGGATTGTTTCTTTGTTGGATAGGTAGCAGGGTGCGTGCTTGCCTTTCTTTGGGTTTCTCATCTGTAGAGGTGATGGTGTAGTACTGAAGAGCATCCATCAACAGTGCTGCTCGTTTCTGCTCCTCCTTCGTTGATGCATTCTCTCTTTGAGCTCTTAAATGTTCTTCTTCCCTCTTAGCTGCAACATCGTCTCTTATCAGCTCTTCAGGTGCACTCTCCCTCTCACCTTTAGCTCGCTGCTCCTCTCTTAGTTTTGCACTAATGTTCTGTTTTTCAGCAGCACGACTTGTCTCTTTTTTCTTGTGTGTCATCTGTTCGACTCTTTTCTGCTTTTCTCTCCTCTGCTCCTCTCTCCGGTTCTCTTGAATCTCTTGAATCGTTTTTATCCTTGTTTCCTCCGCAAGTCTCTCCTCACTCCTCTTGGCTCGACGTTGCTCCTCCATGAGCACAGCTCTTATCCTTTCTTCCTCCTGAGCAGTTCTCTCTCCCTGCCTCTGTTCCAGTCTCCTCCTCTCCCCAACCGATACGCTTCCTCCCCTTTCCTCTTGGGCTTTTTGTCTGTTTTCTCCTTCCCTTTCAATCCTTCTTTCATCATTTGCTTGATTTGTTCCCCTGCCCTCTATTTGTTTTGCCTTTCTTTCCTCCTCCATTCTTTGTGCTGTTTCTTTGAGTCTTTCCCAACGTGCTGCTTCTCCTTGTGCATGTTTTCTCTCTTCTGATATGAAAGCTCTCCTCTCCTCTATCATAGCTTTCGTGTCATCTGCAATTGTTTCTTCCTTTCTCTTGGAAGCTCCTTCTTGCTGTTGTTTTGCACTCCCCTCTAGCTTGGCTTTTGTCTCTTCTTGATAAGTCTCAACCTTTTCTTTTCTTGATTTTTCTGATTTTGTTTCGCCTGTTGTGTCTTTCTTCATAACGTTTCTAATTTTCGAAGTCCCATCTTTGTAAACTGGCTCCAGGGTGGGTTTTGTGTAAGAGTCTTTATCCATGAGCACTAAATTATTAATTGTGATCAAACCTGACGTTTGTTTATCTGGATTTGGAGTGTCAAGGAGTTTTTGTTGTTGTGACTGAGGGCTTTCTCTTGGTTTACTGATTGAGGAAGATGACATTGCTGCTTGCATAAGATTATTACTTTGTTGACTCACTATTTGTTGACCAACCTTAGGGACCTCTTCTCTGTGTACCTCATTTTTAACGTGAACTTTATGGGTTGTTTTTCTTTGGGCGAACTCTTGTATCTGTTTTTCCAGAACTCGCTCATGGTCTTTGACATCAAAAGTGTTTTTCTCTCGTTTTTCCTTCTCTCCCAGTTTGAACATACCTGTTCGCTGATACTCTTTCTCAGTAATAGGAAACACAACAGGTTTGGGCTCTTTGTTGACTTTGGTGTTGGCTTCTGTCTTTTTTGGCACACTTCTCTCTTTCATAGAGTGCTCTTGTGGGTCAGCAAAGAACAAAGGGCGTCTGGTATGACGAGACCGTATCAGTGGAAAGAATCCTTCTTTTTTGTGTGGAGGGAATTCCTGAATTCTGTTTTCTCTATCTTCTGAAACAATGACTTTTAATCTGGCATAGTCTGCAAGGGCTGATATCTCAGGAATCGTAGACACTCTGTCCTTTGGTTTTGATTTCACTTCTGACTCCTCCCTTGTTGGCTGTGACATTTTCGAGTTATGTCTGTCTCTTACTGATAAACCCGATCTAAATTCTGACTGGTGTTTTCTCACATCCACCATTTGGGCAGCCACCATCGTTTCACAGTTCTGCAAGTCTGAGGGACTGATCAGTTTGTTTCAAAGAGTTCTTATCTATTACACCCCTTGTGCGTGTTCTCTTGCTATCATCTTGAACACTGCTGGTGGAAGATTCTGACTTACTCTGATCCGACGGTCGATCAGAATGTTCCATTTCCTTTGAAACATCTGAGACATCTCTCTGTGTGTTATTATTTCTAAATGGTACTTCAGGTATCCCTTGAACTTGGAAGTAGTCTCCCTCACTGCCTTGTATATTTGATATTGTAGTCCCATGAGTCTGTGCTATGTCGGTCTCCCTGTCTTCTCTTGCTGTATTTCTGCTGTTGTGTGGATCCACGATTTTCATTGAGTCAGCCAATTTTCTTACACTAGCTAAAACATCTTGGACACTTAATTTGCCTTCTAACTTCTCATTTTTCTGCTCCTCACATCTTTTTGAAGCATGATGTTTAGCTTTATGATCTTCGATTGCTGCGCTCATGTTTTCACTAGCACTAGATGTTGCGCCATGTTGATGTTCCTCAAATGCAACCAGTGCCACATCAGAGCATGTTGTGCTCTGACGTTTCTCCACACTGGCTATCTCTATTGCTGCTGGTACAACTCTGATGAAAATGTTGTCGATATGAACATCTTCCAGCTGATTCATTACTCCTATGTGTGTCTCTTTGTGTTCTGGAGATGCATTCATGCTTTCAGTCTTGATTAAATGGGGAATGGTACTGTCATTTATATTTTCTTCCAGCAGGGGTGCACGCTTATCCTCTATCTTACTGTTTTTAGATGGATTTATGGCAGGTGTCACATCATCTTCCAGGGATGATGTGACAGATTGAATTTCGGCAACAACTTTGTCGGAATCCTGGATGTAGTTGAGCCCTGAGTTTATTACTTTGGCTGCAACTTGTTTTAATTCTGGAGTAATTTCTTCTGTTTGAATATCCTCTTCATAGCAGTTCTTTGCTGGGTCAGAGGTTTCAAGTGTGCATCCTGCGTCCATTTCTGCTGCTGTTATGTCCTGTTTATGGTGAAGGCGTTCAGTTTCGGCTGGTGCTTTATTTATAGAATTTAAAGTGAGTGTGGGGTTCACATCTTTCCCAGCCATTGGGTCCTTTGACTTGTACTTTGCTTTGTGGTCCTGCTTTGATATTAGAACACTGCTGCAGGGGAGAGGCCATTTTCTCACTCACATTCTGAGTGACACTTTTCTCTGTGGTTTCCTCATGATGAATATTCATACCAACTTTAATTGGATTTTCCTTCTCTGTAGGATGAGTTTGCTTTGCATGTGTTGTGCCAATATGTATCAAACATTCACTCTTCTTGCTCATTTCTATACTTGCACTGAGGAAACTTGTGTCAGGCTCAGCTCTACTTTCATTGCTTTCGTCAATGTTCAAAACTTTGTGATCATTGTTCACTAATTCAGTGACAATTATTCCCATGATCTGCAAACTGTCCTCTGCCACAGAGCTGTTAGTCTGCCCAAAGACAAAGTCCTTGTGAACTACTCCCTGTTTGCTTGTAGTTTGCAATGACTTCATTTTGTCGATGGGTGAATCAGGTTTGCGCATAATTGATTCCAATTTCAGCTTTTCAGAGTTTTCATCAGGCTTTACCACCAGTTTTTCTTTGCTGTACTTTGATTCCTGATCCTTATTTGTTACTAGTGACCTGATTTCATGATGATCTGGTTGCTGTTCTCTGCTCACAGAATAACCTGCTGTCTTTTTCATCTCTTGGAGTGCATTTTCTGGTCGTTGCTGGTCGTTGCTCTTCATGGGTTCTGTGGGAAGTTGCTTCTGCCATTGAGTGACAGTTTGAGTACTCATTCCTTCAGAGCTGGGAAGTGCCTTGTCTTCCATTACTGATGATCCGGTCTGTTGTTTAGTTGTAGTATTACTGGATATTGAGGTTCCGTGGCCACTGAGCACCTCATGCAATAGAGGTTTCTGTTTTAAATGAAGATTCTGTCCTGCTGGGAGTGGTTTGGTGACGGTTTTAGATGTACCGACCTCTCGTAAAGCGAAACCTTCCATCAGGGCTGAAATCTCCTTCTCGGCATGAGCTTTTATTTTTGAAGTAAGAATCTCCTGTTTTTTCTGAGCTTTCTCTTTATGGGGCAATACTTTCAGATGCTCAGATTTATCTTTTCTTTCAGGATTTCTAACAGACTCTAAATGTGCCTCATCAGAATGAGAGTCAGGATAAGATGTTTCCAAATTTGTAACTTTGTCATCCTTTCCAATATCAATAACTGTGTCACCAGTTGCTCTTTTATCTGCACAAGGAGGTAAATAGTCTGCTTGAGATAATTTGAATTCTTTGGATGACTCACTGTAGATATAAAGACTCTCATTCCCTTGATTAAATTTTACTTTCTTCTTCTTATTGTTTTCACCACTGATTATGGGATATTCATCATTTGATTTGTTGGTATGAACTTTTGTATAAATATCAAGTGACAGCGCTAATGGCGTCACATTGTCATCGTTTAAAGAAATGTTTTTCTCTGGTGACATTTTGTGTGACAGTGAATTAATAAAGCCATATTTCTCTCTCAGATTTTGATAATAATCAGCCCCATGTTTTTCTTGATTTATATTATATGCTATTTTAGCAGCTGAATTGTCCTTTGGTTGATGTGTTTGTGCTGTCTGTTGTATGACAGTCACCTCTGCCAAACCATCTTTGTTTGCAAAACCTTCCTCCTTTGGGATAATTGTATATCTGACTTTCTCCGTTTGCTCTCCCTTCATTTTCTCCTTTATCTTTGCTAGCTCTGCTTTAGCGTTGGCTAACTCTGTCTTAACGCGCTCAACTTTACTGGGTTCACTCTTGACATGATGCTGTATTGTTAGACTTGCTGTGGGCTTTGATGATCTTTCCTTTATGTGTTGGTGTTTTACTAGTACTACTTTAGCTAGCTCTATGTTGGTTAGCTCCATCTTAGCCAGCTCTGCTTTTCTGGCAACATAATTTGTCTCTGTGGCGTCATGTATCTCTTCTTTAGGTTGAGCATTGACTTGTGATTCTTTCTCAGCTTTCTTTTCATTCTGTTTGTCTTTTTCACTGTGTACTTCCATTTTTGCACTAGCATGTTCTGTTTTAGTTTGTAGTTGAGCTTTTTCCATGTTTAGTTGGTTTGCTACCATTTGGTCATTTTTAACATTATTCGTTTTGACGTTCTCTAACATTTTCTGTTCTCCTTCTTGTTCAATTGTTCTCGGTTTTGCCTCAACCTCATCTATTGTGATTTTGTCTTTTTGAGATGCCTGAGTTTTAACTGATTCTAATTGTCTCTGTTTGCCTTTTAGTCCTTCCAAATCAGCTTGTTCTGCTTGAACCTGTTCAGTCTGCACACCTCTCATCTGTTCAGCTGGTACTTTTACATCATTTGTTTCTTTATCATCTCTAACTTGAGTTGAAGCTTTTGACGGTTTCTCATTGGTTCTCTCTTTTTGTTTCCCTCTCATCTGCTCTTTTCTTTGCTCTTTTGCTTTAGCTTGTTCCAGTTTGACCTTGTCTGCCATTGTTTCATCTGTCTTTTCTGGTCGTGCTGGTTCTGCTTCAACTGTACCATTCTGCCACTGCTGAACATTGGACTGCTCCATCTGTCTCTGCTCTGATTGTATTTGTTTTGATGTATTTTGTACAGCCTTGACCGCAACTGATTGACCATACTTCACTTGGTGGACCCTTTCTTCCATCTCAGGGACTGATGAACTGTTGTGGTTATTATATGTGTTTCGTTGTTCAGCTGTTTTTGGCTGTTCTTCCTTGGACGATGCTCCACATACGTTTCTCTGACTTGTTTCTTGATTGTGCATAGTTTTGTCTGTGTCTTTATTCCCATTTCCATACATGTTTTGTTGGAAATGATTTTCTATCCTGTCCTGTCCACAAAATGTTGGGTTTCGTACAGACAAATTACACTGTGGGGTCCTCTTGGCTTCTTGATTTGTGTTCTGCTGGCTCTCTTTTTTGTGGTCATCTCTTGGTGAACTGATCTCCTTTATGGTGATAGCTTGTAGGTTAGCCTGAGCATGTTGGTGTTTTTCTTTGAAAGGTGAGGTCTCTTGTTTCCATGGAGCTACAACTGCTTTCAGAGCCAGTTGTTTAGTGTTTGGGGTATTTGGACGTCTCAACCGTTCTTTCGAAACATTGCTATAATTCTGTTTATTCGGATTTCGTTGAGATTCCTCAGTGGAATGCCTCACATCTGCTTCTTTTAAATGGGCACCTTTGCTATTTAAATAGTCACTTATTTGAATGTTTTCACCCGTTGGCCAGTGCATGTCTGTGGTGTTATAAGATAATTTATGTGTGTATGCCTCCCCTCCCACTTGAATGCCCGCCACATCCTGCTTAAAGGGATGAAATGATGACAGGTCTTCACTGATATTCTGACCAGTAGTCAAATGATTGCTGGTGTAATTTTCAGGTATGTACCCAGAAATTTGGACCGTCTCACCTTGTCTCTGAGCTGTCTTGTCGTCTGAAATGTGCCCTGTATTGGGCTGAGAATTCATTCCTGGAGATAAAGGTCTGGGGCTGTAATAGAGTTTAACATGTTGATGTGGAGGTGCATCAGTCCAGCTGGATTCCTGAATGTCTATTTGTAGATACTCAGGCATATCAATCACAATATCTTTGGATTTCTGGAGAGGAAGTTCTCTGCTTTTTTCTAATGGCTCAAAGCCCTTAAATTTGGCAGGACTGTATGTACTTTTCACTCTCTTCCTGTTGTCTTTGAGATTGAAGAGGAGGCTGCTGGCTCTGGATTTATAACTTGACATCCTTACATCAGGAGTGCCCCCCCTGCTTTCGGCACGCACTGGAGGATGTTCCACAGTTTGGGGAGAAACTGCATCCTCTGTACTTTCTGGTGGCTCTGCTTGGGACACAGGAACCAGTGGCGAAAGCAGCTGGCCATCATTGGAGAGAATACTGGTGCTACGGCTAGCTACGTTTCGCTCTGTTGTGACGGCAAATAGCGTATCATTGCTACAAAGTGCTCCATGTCTCTCAGCTGTCATCTCTGGTTTGGTGTTGTGTTCTGTCATTATTTTAATCTGTTGGTGGAGGGCCTTAACCGAGCAGATGGTTTCCTGAGACATCTCTATGGTGGGTGATGTCATTGATGGTCGTTGGGATGGAAATCTGTTTGTTCCAAGACTCTGTGTCCTAATTCTGTGGGGATAATGTACGGCCTGTTCAGACTCACAGCGCTTCTCCAAAGCAGAAGCTTTCCGTAACCTTGTGGATGTTGAAATGGATTGTAAAAGATGGTCTGGCACCACGGGGGCCCTCATAGTCCTGTGGTGCCTTTTAAGCCCATCCATTTGGGGTTCCAGTGAAAGCTCCTTGTACATGGGAGTTTGGTTCCACTTAGGGAACTCTGAACAGTGGATAAACCTTGAGACGTCTGCTTGTTGGCAACTGTTATGGTCTCTCCATACTCTGAAAGGACTGAATTCGCTGTGTATAAAGAAATTACTGTTACAGTCCAACTGCGTCATCATATAATGGTTATTGTGGGACAATCCCATAAAAGAGGAGGCAGCGTTCATGTGAGACAGTGCAGCTGCTTCAGTTGAGTAAAGGTTGGTGTCCTGGGAGGGGAACTGACCAGCCATGGGTAAATGACCATTGGTGAAGTTTTGCGGATATGGTGAAAGCATGTTCATTAGACCTGGTCTATTCCAGCGTGCCTCATCATTCCACTCTCTAAGCTGATCCTCCATAACCACTCCATCCTGAGAGTTAAATGCTCTGATAAGTGAAGAAACTCTGGAACGGCTTCTTCGATGCTGCAAACTCAAATCAGTGGCTCCATTGCTGAAAGAGCCAAACAGGTCTTCTCCAAGAGACCTGTTCTCCTGGGTCATTTCCATAAAGGATTGTTGAAATGTGGCAGAAACCCTCCCTTGTGTCCTCTCTCCACAGACATCCCACTGTGGATTTCTGTTCATCTCTGCCCCATACATTCCTTCATGGATCAAATCTTGTTCATAGTGCTGCACCATCAGGCTGAAGCTCTCATGTGCTGCTTTTTTAAGCTCATCCCTGTCACTGTCCTCTCTTTCCAATCCACTTTGACTGAAGGCCCGCTGTCTGTCCCTGTGGATGCACGGTGACGATGAACCCAGGTCCAAGTCATTATAAACTGCCTCATCGCCAATGCAGAGACTCCTGAAGGCTTTGTCTGTGAGACTACGGACTTCACGGTCGGTCTCGTCCACAAAGGATCCACCACTGGATGTGTCGCTAAAGCCTCCATCGCTGTGCTTGCGATGTCCACCACTCTTTCGGCTTGAGCGGCGTTTCTCCATTGACGTCATGATGAAGACTCGGCAACAGTGAGCATATTCATTCAAACTCTCACCTCAGAAACCCATACAATTTTTCATTGTAGAGCTTAAAAACCCTGATTTTAGGGTCCCAGCTACTAAGGAGCTGTGCATCTCAGTTGTCCTTCATCTGAACAAATACTGGAAATTCCCTATGAAACAAAGAAAATTTGGAATTACCATTTTATCATCCACACATCATGTTTTAATTAAGTGAATGGTGGCTTTCCATCTCATGCAGCCCTGTTTTTGAACACCAAAATGTATTTTGTTAGTTTTCTGGGAGAGAAGTCTCAGATTTAAAAATTGATTTATTAGCAAACTATGACAGAACAAAGATTGTTCAAAATTAGTATAAAATGCTAAGTCAAGACATTAAAAACTAAACATAAGTGACAGGTTGCCAAAACAGACACAATTACAGTGAATCTAATACTGACACGTAAAGTAAATCTCAGAACAAGACACTATTGAGACATATGAGGGCAGGCTGGGCCTACAAAACACACCAGACCAACATGATCCAAGATATAAATCAAAAACTAAAATCACTATCAACCAAACACCAAGTCCAAAAATCATAAAATCTACAGTCCAGGCAGGAAGTGTGGCTTGTGTTTTGTTGCTCTCTGGTGCATAGCTTTGCCTCCATTACTAATTCTGCACTGTACAGTATGTGATTCCCAAAACAGTCTTACAAATCCCTCCACTCAATGAGTTTGACCTTACCGATCGTGTTGGCGACAATCCGTACCGTTGCCATGTGCACAAAAGACATGCTCAGGTGAGTTATTTTGGGAAAACCACTTTTCTGTACCAGCCTTCTGCACTTAAACGACCGTAACCATGCACACATACATGCTTTATCTTGGATATATTTTGACCAAAAAATACATAATTATTTTACTAATGTGCAATGGTTGAAAAAAAACCCTAACAAACTACATTAATATATTATTCTTACAGTCTCAATAGTAACATGCTGTTAACTAATTTTACATTAGTCTCCTATTTGTTTTACCCAGTTTTGGCATAGGACCCAGCACACCCGTGACCATAGTGAGGATAAGCGGTACAGTGAATGGATGGATGGGTGATTAACCTCACACTAACATACTACTCAATTAGGTACACGTGTACAATCAGATGAGATCCAATACAAGAGCAGTATGGAATAGTCTTCATCTACATTGATAATAATGCGAATATTTGTATACAACTGCACTGGATCATACAATCCTGCTCACCAGTATTGGCACTCCTTTATTTTATGCATAACCTGTATAATATCAGAAATACATTGAAATGTACTAAACCTATATCATCGGGATCTTCTAATTGGAGGTCCAAAGAAATTTAACAAAGAAATGTGTTTTTTTTTCAACTTAGATATTGTAATTTCAAAGAAATAAACAAAAAAAGCAGCAATATTGGCAACCCCTCAATATTGTTTTTGTTGCACACCCTTTGGCAACAATGACAGCCTCCAAACGTTTCTTGCATCCATCTATAAGCTTTTTGCACTTCTCAGGTGGTATTTTCTTCTACTCTTCCTTTGCAATTTGTTCAAGCATTTGGACATTTGCAGTGTTCTTTTCCCCAATGGCAGATTTCTGCTCCCCAAAAGATTTTCAATTCGATTGAGCTCAGGACTCATTGCTGGCCATTTTAATACATTCAATTTTCCCCTTTTCAACCATTCCTGTGTACTTTTGGATGTGTGATTTGGCTCGTTATCTTGCTGGAAGATCCATGATCTTGTACTCAAACCAAGTTTTCTTACACTGGGTAAGACATTTAACTATAAAATCTCTTGATCATTTTCTGATTCATGATACCTGTGATACACTCGAGGCCTCCATTGCCCGATGTAGCAAGGCAGCCCCAGAGCATTATGGATCCTCCACCATGCTTGACTGTTGGCAGAGTGCTCTTTTCCTTAAAGCTTTTTGTATCATCTGTAAACATACTGTTTGTTTACATTGCCAAAAAGCTCTATTTATGTTTCATCTGTGCGTAAAACATTTTCCAAGGAGGATTATGATTTGTCCAGGTTCTCTTTTGTAAAGACCAGTCATTCCTTTTTATGTCTTTTCTTCAGCAATTATGTCTTCCTTGGCCTACGCCCATGAAGCCCTGCTTCGTTTATTGTGCGGCGTATGGTATTCGTTGAAACAATTACCCCAGACTGTTCCAGGTTGGCCTTCAGGTCGTTCGATGTTTGACGTGGTGTTTTTTTCCCCACCATTCCCACCAACCTTGGAAGACTTCTGTCATATTTTTTTTCTCTCCCCCCCCTACGTCCAGGGAGGGTCTTGACCCTTCCATGCTTGGCATACTTCTTAATAACATTACGCACCATTGAAACAGGTATACCAAGGTCTTTGGAGATGGCCTTATACCCGTTGGAGGTCTCTTGTTTTTGCTAATAATAGCATTTCTGGTGTCCTCAGACAGCTCCTTTGTCTTCACCATTGTGACAAAAGAACAGGGAATAACAGGTGGCTTTTAAAACACAAAAATCATCATTCGTTGGCTAATTCATATCAGATGGGCACAGGCAATTTGTCACTGGTGATTATTATTTGTGATTTACCACGAGTCTAATTGGGTGTCCATACTGATTTACAGCTAAGGGAGCCAATACCAGTGACACAGCAAGCTTTACGTTTTCTATTTTTTCCTCCCACTGTTTAAAAAATGTTTTTATCATTTGCTCTTTTGTATCGAACAGAAGTTCTCCGTAGCAAAAGGTTGTTTCACTTGATTCATTTTCTTCAGGAGATATTCCACACTTAGTGCTTAAACTTCACGGGTGCCAATAATGGTGAGCAGGACTGCACCACGAGGTGTTTCTAACATTCTAACATACTGTATATAGACACACGAATTATGAGAAACAGCTGTCAGTATGATGCATTCCAGTTCCCCACCATCACAAACAACTCCGATAATAAAAACATATTGTTAAATTAATGAAATTGAGCACTTAGAAGGCCCAATTGCTAAATGTAGCATCTATATTAGTATATGGCAATTATTTGATCAAACCCTATGAATTGGAATAAGTCAAACCATTTATATACACGTAGCAACTTAAACAAATAAAAGCAATGACACATTGAAATCCATCTATCCATTTTCTATACCATGTGTTGTCCTCATTAGGGTAACACGTGAGCTGGAACCTATCCCAGCGAATTTAGAGAGAAAGGCGGTGTACACCCCGGATCGGTCGCCAGCCAATCACAGGGCACATATAACCAAACAACCATTCACACTCATATTCCCAGCTATGGACAATTTATAGTCTTGAATTAATTATACATGCATATTTTTGGAATGTAAGAGGAAACCATGGGGAAAACATGCTAAACCTACAAGGGAAGGTCGTAACCGAGATTCAAACCGGAGCCTCAGACCCGTGAGGCACCCATGCTGATAACTAGTGCAGCGTGCTAGTCCACAATACAATTCATTAGTCCATTGTTGTGGCAACATAAACAAACAAACATAATGTGCTTCAACTTACTGAACACTTGTATCGAATCAGCGATTTTAGACAGTAAAAGGGTCATGGTGAATAGTTTAGAATCACTTGTATACCTGCTGTCTCTTTGTATCAAAAGTAATTTTACATTGACAAACAACATTCTACACAGTTGCCTGATTTTCTTAGAAGATGAAAACAAATCGTGAGACTTTTCTTTGTCAAATAAAAACAATGCGTTAAGGAGCAGCAGTAGCATCACAGGCATGCCGTTTGGTTTTATTTTAACTGCCAAACTGAGGAGGATCTCCAAGTTCATTAATATCTTCTTACCTGGAAACCATCCAGAAGTATTTAAAGAACATCTAAGCCCTGGAGCTCTGCTGCCATGGTGCACCTACATCACATAGAGTACTTTAAATATACATCATTTTTACATCATTTTAGGTGTAAAAGGATAATAGGGAACACAATACTGTTCACACACAACAAAAAAGTACAGTTAAATGTAGTTGTCGTTTATAGTAACAATCTAAAATGAGCACATTTTTTTGGGTAATAAAATCAAGTTGTGGGTTACATCTGTGTTCATTATTGCACGTGACTGGTTTATTTTTGTGCAGTGAGCGGCCCCTGACTAGAAAACCTGACACCACAGTGAGAGGGCCAAACATGGACAGAACTGCAACCATTTTATTGTTTCTAGCAATAATATATTACTTTATTTACTTTTTATTATTTCTAAATGGCAGCAATCAGATTAGAATCAATCTGTATACACTGCTTACATTTAAATCTCAAGATTTTGGTAACATCCTAAATAAGATTTAATAGATCTTTATTGTCCTTCTAACCATCTAATTGGAATATCTTGAAACCAAAATGTCAAATGAGATCTTACCTTCCAAGTTTATAGTCCATCATCTGGGCCTTCCAGGGATTCCAAACCTCCCTCCCCCAAAAGGGCCTTATTGATGGGAGGGGGATTCTGCCTTATTCCCTCTCTGGCCACAGGGTCTTCAACCCCCCCCCCCCCCCCCCCCCCCCCAACCCTCTCCCCCCCCCCCCACCAATCCAAATCCTCTATGAGGTCCTCTCGGAGACCCGAACGAGAAAGCGGGTCTCGGGCTGCGGCGCAAACAGAAATAGAGGAGCTGTCCCAGAGAGAGTTCCCATCATAGGCGGAACAGAATGGGGGGCTTGGAGCTGGCGTCCAGGTCTACGAGATCCTGTGGTGTCGAGTATCACATGGATGAAACAAACAGCCTGGCAACTATTTATAAATGAGGACAGCTCACTCAGGAATAAGCTTTGGGCAGATTGGGAAATCTTCACTGTGGACATATGAAGAAATATGCTTCCAAAAATAACCCCCAAAAAACTAATCCTATAACGTGTAGTTATTATTTTGACTGTAGGCTTCTAGTTGCGTGACATAAATGCCTTCGCACTTACTGAACTCCACGGAGTCTCAACAAGCGGCCAACTGCTCGTCAATATAACTCAATGGAGGCTTCATATGCTGTCTTTTCCATCTTCCGTCAAACCTTATCACGGTCTAATCTACCCGACTACAGCTTCTCCCACCTCGACCACGAGCACAAAAGGCCGTGAGGGAGGAAGGTGGGCGGGCCTGTACCCTCCCACAGCCTGCTGCTATAATAGGAGATTGCAGCAGCAGATCGTTTCCTGGGATTCTTGGCGGGTGCATGGCTGGCGTGGCAGCGTGATGGACACTCACACATGGGCTGCCCGGACCCACACACTCTCGGTGCACACTTACTACTACGTGTACTGTACACTTAGGTGTACAAGTATTGAGACAGTGACTGTTCTGGGGACTTATAAACTACTACTATTGACGTTCTAAATGTGAGATTTACCATTCGGGAATTACAGACATGAATTCAACAAAAAGTTGGGAATATTCAGTTTTCAGGTGAAATTTCAGCACTTTCACCTTTTCGGCCAGATGAACTTAATTTGAGCATCTTTAAACTTTTGAAGGTGCGTCTAACTGTTCAATATTCTAGTACGTTTTGCACAACTTGCTGTTCTCTAAGGGACTGAACAGCAAAATCCACAACAGGTGTTTGATCCATGAATCCTCCGATAACTTTCCTTGTTCAATTAGAATCGGTATTTAAACAGTCCTCTTCATAATGCTGTTCAGATTTTGACATCATGAGAGTCAGACGACACCCACATTTAATCAACATTACTTTGCTATTGCGAGGCTTCAAACGGGAGAGGGGAAACACCCTAGAAAGGCATCCAATCCCACCCAGCCTTATTTGTTTTGTTGTACTTTAAAAACAAAACAGTTGACCAAATTGCTAAACGCAGCATAACATAAACAAACAAACAAAAAATAAAAACATAGAAAAGAATAATACATATAAATGGATGAAATACCAGTTATATGACCATTATAGAACACAGGTAAAAACACCAATTGGAATGAATAGTTGAAAAAAAAAAAATGTTTCTCAAACTGAGATCAAATTAAGCCTTTTTCCTTAAGCCTTCACAAGACTTCTCTGCAGCCACCTTCACTTTTTTTGATGATTGTGGCAATGTACAGAGACAAAAACCTGCTCTGGAGCGCTCTTGACCTCGGACTGGGGCGACGGTTCTTCTTTCAGCTGGACGACCTTAAGCACACAGCCAAGATATCAAAGCAGTGGCTTGAGGTCAAATGCAAGTGTACTTGAGCGGCACAGCCGAAGCCCGGACTTGAATCCGATTGAACATCATGAACATGTAGAATTTTAGGGAGGGACAAATGAAGTTATCCCATTTTGGAATACGGTTGTAACATAACAAAAGGAATGAATGTGAATACTTTCCGGATGCACTGTAGAGTTTACAGTATATATCTCACAATTCATGTTGTTACAGCTGTCATCAGTCACATCGGTTGTCCTTCTACAGTATGAGATGGCCTCCCTCCACCATGTGTGGCACATGATGCAGTATGCTTTGACTCATAAGCCGTTCCTTCCCCTCCCTATTTATTGTTGGCTGTCCTTCCAAAACCTTGGAAGCTTTTTTTTTTTTTTTTTTTTTACTGAAAAAGAGTTTCATTAATGTCAACATTATGATGATGTATGATGTATTTTTGTAAATTGGGGTCTAATGGAGGAACCTCCATCCATCCATCCATTTTCTGAGGCGCTTCTCCTCACTAGGGTCGCGGGCGTGCCTGAGCCTATCCCAGCTATCATCGGGCAGGAGGCGGGGTACACCCTGAACTGGTTGCCAGCCAGTCGCAGGGCACATACAAAGAAACAACCATTTGCACTCACAGTCACACCTACGGGCAATTTAGAGTCACCAATTAATGCATGTTTTGGGGATGTGGGAGGAAACCGGAGTGCCCGGAGAAAAGCCACGCAGGCACGGGGAGAACATGCAAACTCCACACAGGCGGGCCGGGGATTGAACCCCGCTCCTCAGAACTGTGTGGCTGACGCTCTAACCAGTGGGCCACCGTGCCGCCTGAAGGAACCTTTATTTAGGCAGGAAGTGTGGATGTATTTTTGTAAGTTGGGGTCTAATGGAGGAATCTTTTTTTTAATTTGACACACATGTATGTGTGTGTATATATATATATAATTCAGCATAATTTATCATAGTATGCATTAGTTAATTTTATTAATTTTCGCTTATTCGCATACCTATATAGTTTTTCAGTTGTATTTATTTAACATATATAGACAATTTGTTGATGGTATAATATTAAATATATTGAATACAATATTTAAAGCACATTTGATCATTTTTTATGTTATCATAATGTGCTGTATATACTCTACAGTTTATAAATGTTATTTTGGATTTGCTGTGCGGGATCTGGATTAAGAGTCCTGCTCACTAGTTCCCTCTAGTGGAAAACATACCACACACACAAAAAAAAAAAGACCCTCAACGTTTGATTTGATTTAGTTGTAAATGTTCACAGTTTTAGCGTAGTTGGACCTTGAGCATTGATCTCAAATTGCTGACAGTGAGGCCTTGAGTGTGCTGAGAAAGGAAGGAGTCAAGTGGAGTTAATGTGGCACACGGCCCACCTGCACATTAGCGGTCGCTGCATTAAAATCTGCTTCGTTTGGAATATCACCATTCAGAGATGAGTTTAATTGATCATAATTGATTGCGTTATTGATCAGGTCTGGTGCAGGAATTAAAAGCAGACATGGTAATATAGAGCGGGCAGCTTCATGGGTGCTGCCTTATGAACTACAGTGTAAATTCAGGTGGTGTGTGTGTGTCTGTGTGTGTGTGTGTGTGTGTGTGTGTGTTGTGTGTGTACGTGTGGTTTCAGAACACTTTTGACCACATGTCTGCAAAAATATTTCATTACTGCAACAAAAGAAGGCCATTAACTGCAATGTAAGAGCTTCTATCAGCCACATTCTCACCATGTTTGTCTGCTTTTCTGGCTCCCCTCCAGCTAATTTGATATAACAATGCAACACACAACGACTTGTCCAATCATCAATGATGCCACATGCTGCCGCTGAATGTCAACACCAACTTGACTTGTTTATGAAATATTAAAGCCGGGAATTACGGGCAGAACTTAATGATGATCGGAGTCATTAGAACTCCAGCACGCTTTGTTTTAGGTTGTAATGATTCAATTCCACAACAACTGTATTCAATTTTGGGAAGCCGTAATGTGTTTTCCCACATCTTTTGTGAGAATGGGATTGGATTGGGGTATACACATTGGTACATTTTTTGGGGTGGGGGGGGGGTACATTTGTGTGAGGATATTAGCTGCCATGCCACTCTCCTTGATGCCTCATGCATATTTTGGTTCATAAAATTGGCATATATATATATATTAATGATTCATACATATTCAGATCAATATTTTTTTGGTAATTCATGCATTAGTATATTCATTTTAGTTGTGTAATTCAGAGTCATCGTTAAACAAATCCGATTTTTGGAAATTCATTCCGTATTGATTCACTTTAGTTGAGTTATATTCAGAATAATATTAATACAAATCTGATTTTGGCGTGGGGAAAAAATCACTCACTATCTGTTATTTAGTGAAGAATAATAAAAATCTGAATTTTTTTTAAAAATACACAACTCAGTATCTTCTCATTTTAATTGCATATTCTTGTTTTACAGAAAAGCAATTACAGACTATTTAAATGACTCACTTTATTAGTATATTTACATAAAACATGTAAATGGTGTCTTTATACTTCCGACCTGATCTCCCTTCTCCTTGTCTCAGCAGGGTGTCACTTCATCAATTATTGAAGCTCTACTTCACGGTAATACATAATTTGTCATCAATTATTCACGATAATGTGTGTGCAGTTGACTTAATTGTGTTATTGACTTATCAAAAGTCATTTCCTGAAAATCCTGCAGGATGGGATGTGTTGTCAGCTGATGTTGCATCACGGAAGGAGAGGAAATAATAATAATAATAATAGTTAACACATACCGGCTGTGATGAGAGGTCATCTTCTTCAAATGGACCAAGAATACAGTGAGTTGATCATATTTAATTGGCTTTATTAAGAGGCAAGAAGAAGATTGCTCAAAGTAAGTGAATGATAAACATCAGTGCGATGCTCTCCTGACTTTAAAGAGGAGCTGCTAAATAATGGATAAGAACAGATGGCTGCAGCAAGAGCAACATGAGCGACTACATGTTTAATTGTTTTAAAGAACATGTCACAACAGCAGCGGCGCTGCGTTCGCTGTCTGTCGGTAACACGGGCGTCGTGCAAACAAAAGAGAGACACCCAGGCTGCTTTTTACTCCCCTTAACTGGCACATGGACACACTTCCACTGATGGCTGATTTGATATTATTACATTAAAGTGCACTTTCACTTCAAGATCAACAATGATTGATTTGTGGAAACACAAAGAATGCAGCGAAGCACTGCCCATTAAATTACACTTTACATGCATCAACATTCACAATAAGTAAGCATACGCCCACTGAAGTGACATTCACATTATCCATTGGGTATCACTGGGAGGAACATATACAGTGGATGTTAAAAGTCTACACACCCCTGCTCAAATGCCAGGTTTTTGAAAAAGGGCTCAAGATAAATAATTTCCAAACTTTTTTTTTTTTTTTTTTTTCCACCATAAATGTGACCTGTAACCTGCACAGCTCAATTCAAATAAATCTTTCACAGGGAAGTAAAATAAACAACGGAGATAATGTGGCTGTACAAGTGTGCACACCCTCATAGCTGAGGATGTAGTTGCGTTCAGAATTAACCAATCCCATTCAAGCGCATCTTAAATGGGAGACATCTTCATCTGGAACTGGGGCCTTAGTCAAGATGACAGGAATTACAGTATGAACGGTTCAAAAGGAGCAATAAACGTTTGGCGCAAAACTTTCAGGCTTCTCCTAGAAAGCATAAAAAAGTGTCAGGAAACTCCTACTGGAACAGCTGACATTTATTTGGGGTTAATCAGAAACACTTTAAATGATGATGATGTGTGTTGACTCCCATTTAACATGAGTTTGAATGTGATTGGTTAATTCTGAACATCGTCACATCCCCAGTTAGAAGAGGGTGTCCACACTTGTGCAAGCAGCTTAGCTCAATTGTTTATGTTTTACCTCCCCTCTGGATTTATTTAGTTTTCTTTCATTTGAGTTCTTGAGCTTATTAGTCCCATTAATTGTGGAAAAGTTTTTAAATGAGTTCTCTTGGTCTCATTTTTTTAGGTAACAAAAAACTGGCATTTGAACAGGGGTTTGTGCACTTTTTATATTCACTTCACAGTTAAGACCCAAATTATTCATACATACAGTATATACATTTCTATCTGTTCAATTGTTGTATTTTAGCTAGAAATGACATTAGAAAGTGGTAAAGGGCTGTAAGACGTTGTTTTTCAAATGTTAACAAAAAGTCCAAAATGTACTTTGTCAGTACATAAACAAACAATATTCGAAATGTTTAGTTGATAAGAATATTCGCAATCCTCCTTATTATGACCAAAGTCAAACCAAACAAATGTCGTTTTGTTTGTTTGTTTGTTTGTTTTTTTGAAAAAAATTTACCTACGTATGTCCTCTTATCCCAACACAACTAAACATTACGTAATTACATGTCAAACATTCATTTCAGACCATATTATTAAGGAAGATGATAATTACATGTAGAAAATAAATACGAATCAATAAATAAAATAGAAAAAGAGAAATTAAAAATTAAATCTCAAAATTCCACAAAATAAATAAGGCTACAAAATTTGATATTTCACTTATTTCTTTACCTGTCAAAATACTTTTTAAAGACGAGTCTGACAGCTTTCTGTAACCCAGTTTTGAGTCCCAAACCACCAGTTGAGAATCTTTTCTCAAGACTATTCTTGAAGTAACCAGGATACCTTAAATGGTGGAAATGATTGTGCTCAAGATGGTTATGAAAAATTCTTCTTTTCTTAAAAAAAAAAAAGAGAAAAAGTAATTCACATCCCAAATCAAGTCAGACAATTTTTGAGGAAAAGCAATCTTTCGCACCATCCAACTAAATGGTTCGTGTAATTTCGAGCGTAATTGAGAACATTATAATCAACGATACAAATAGAACACCAGATGTGCATGTATTAAGAAAGGGTTTAAATATATCCCCTCACTCACAACTCTGGTCCTACAAATGTTTATAATTTACATTTACACTTCAGTGACCGTTAACCCCTACAAGACTCGAATCCAATGCGTCTTCGTACGAGGTATATAATGCTTTACTTTCCTCATCTTGTTTACAACTAGTGCTTTGTCTTTTGCTGTCTTCTTTTCCCATATTATTGAATTACCTTTTCACTCTCTCTCCTTTGTTTTTTCTGTCCCTCCCCTTTAAAAGCTTTGTTCTGTTCGACTGAACAACTCATTCTCAATAAGTATCCATCAGAAAACAAAGAAACAACAGTGGAAGCTTAAAAAGTCCAGTGTGACACAGTTAAACTGTTCTATCATAAAAGGGATACAGATCTTCCTTTCTGCTCGGCCGAACAGCCGAACAGGACAAACAAACAAACCAACAAATAAATAAATAAAATAAAATAAACATTTTTGCACATGCAGATTTTTGTCACAGTGTAAACAAACAAATTATGACTTAAACAAATGTTAATCTTTTCCTACTTTCTTGTGTCATTTCCAGCCAATTCAACACACAAAACAAAATGTGTCCAGTGCATGAATCCTATAGGACTTAACTGCAATAGTCCATCAGCGAGTGCAGAAAAACAGATCCAAACGTGTGCTTTCGTGGGGTCAACAAGTCCCCGTACGTTTGTCACAAACAGCAATAATAATAACAATAATAATAATAATTCAAAATTGTCAAATAAATAGTTAGATCTCATTGTGCTTAGAAGAGCACTCAGTGTCACTCAAGTGTCCGCAAGCTCACTTCTTCTCCACGGCTTCCTTGTTGGAGCAGTGCGGGTGCTTGTCAGGGGTGCCCCCCAGCACCTTGGAGGTCAGGTTGGGGCTGGAGGCGTCCCCGGCTCTTGTCCCGGTCACTTCCGCTTGCACCGGAGCGCCCGTGGGGGGCCTCGCCATGCCCCCCCCGGTCACGACCCCGGGCCCGGACGAGGCGGCGGCGCCGAGCAGGTTGGCCGACTGCAGAACGGCCTCAGAGTGCTCGCGGGCCTTCATGCGTAGGGCGGCCACGCTGGCTGTGCGGTTGCCCTGGCAACCGTAGGGGGGCAGGAAAGACAAGCCCATGGGGTCCGAAACGCAGCAGGAACACAAAGCGTTACCTGAAAGGGCAACGACACATTGGGCGTCGTACAGTGGTGTAGCTGTGAATTTTGATGATCATTGCAGTTGTGAGGATTACCTTTCAAAGTGGCCACCTGAGAGAGGGCCTGAGCATAGGTGGCCGAGTTGAGGAGGGTCCCCGGTAGACACGATGGGAAGAAGGGACCACCGGGCCCCACTGGCCTGTTCATACTGACAGAAACAAACACGCTTGAATCTCCAGGTAACATACGATTGCATATGCATGCTCATTGAAATGGCTTTCTTACAAAAAATGCTGTGGCATGGTTTGATTTCTCAACTTCCTCATGAATGTGAAATATTCGATTAAAGCCATCCGTCCGTTTTCCAGTGGCCGGCCAGGCATTTGGTACCCTTCAGTAAGGACTTACCAAACTCAATCAACCACGACTACAATGTCACGATTAGAAACCATTCATTTTCAATCATGGAAGCAGTTGTCCCCTTTTTGAAAAGAAACAAATAAAAAAATCCAATTGACTCATGCAAAACCTTTCCTGCTGGGATTGTATTCAGAAAAGCACAACTACTTACCGTAAAAATGGGCCAACTCTCGTATATCTTAGTTTAATGACAGCAAATCAAATGTATTTATTGAATTGCTTCGGAAGCTGAGTCACAGGCCTAATATCAAACGATAGATGAATCAAATGTTGTCAGTGTTGCCCATAAAGAACGTATTATATACAGTAGACCTTTGCTATTCACGGGGCTCCACTTGGTTATGGACATCTACGTTGATGGACCTACGAGCTATGTGACTTATTCACCTTGTGCATTTCACCACAATAGTTATTTTTTAAACTCCAGCTTTAGTTGACATATACTGCCTTGTACATGTCATATTGTTTATTATTATTACACTGACAAGCTAAAACTTTTGATACTGTATCAAAAAAATAATGCTTACCTTTTATTGACTGTGCCACAGCTTTTCATTTTTATAATACGTTTATTATTGTGGTTGTACTTTACATTGGCATCGTATTTTGAGCTGTTTCTAACATTCTAGCTGTTGTGTTGCTGCTATGAATGTTTACTAAACCTACTGTAAGCTGTCTAGCTCCATGACAGTGGTTCTCAAACTTTTTACACCAAGTACCACCGAAAGAAATACTTAAGGGAGCTCCCCAAGTACCAACATTAAGATACAGTAGCGCAGTAGGCCTAAATGTTCATAAAAAAACGGACAGATGTTTTATTCCTAAAAAAAAAAAATTATTGTGTAAGCTACTCAAACATTATACACAGTTTGAACATAAGCACTGTGCTCAAAACTCAGGGAATAAAACTGCACTGAAATATTGATTCAATCATTTCACCTAAATCAATGTTTCAAAAGAAATAGTTTTAAGAATAAACCCAAATTGTATTGAACTTAAGTTCAATACAATTGAACTGTACTTATGCACTGATTCTGTCGCATGCCACTGGTGGCCCACCCGTGTAGCACTACCACATTCTGAGAATCACGAGTCTATGGCAATCAAAAATGAGAATTACGCTGCAACAGACCTTTCAAAATATGACATGTCCAAACACTTAGAATTCCCTTACTGTTTGTTTGTCTACTATTCACGCTCAACCTATTGTTACATTTTAGAGCGAGTACTGTACTTTTTGTGAGCACGGCAACTTAACCGTCATTTCCGAGTTTAACGATGCGCGACAAAAGACAAGACGCTTGTAGATGCAGGATGTGGATCGAGGTGACAGTGTCCAACTTGGTGTTGATCCAGTTTGATTCGTGCTGAAATGTTCCTCGGTGAAATGAAACGTCAGGCTTTTGGTGTCGTGATCTCACCTCTGCTGCATGTCCAGCGGTTCTTTGTGTTTCCTGCTGGGCTCCACGGGCAACTGAGAGTTGATGCTGCGCACCGGAGGAGCGCCCTCGCTCATCTGCTCTTTTCCTCCTTCTGAGTCTGTGCTGCCTCGCTCTGTCTTCCTCCACTTGGCCCTGCGGTTCTGAAACCAAACCTGCAGTCGCACAAAGCACATCCAAAAAGACATTTGAATCACGCAAAGCCATACACAACTGTACTGTGTAAACGTCCACAGTGGTTAGGAACCTACGGCCCGTGGACCGTACTAGGCCCGCATGTGTGTTTGAACCGATCCACAGTGCAATTCTAAAAACAAATCAAACCCCTGTCAATCAATTCATTATTCAATCACTGTGTATTCGGTAACTACAAAACACACGCAAAAAGACAAAAATGCAAGCGTGTCAAGTATTTTGTGTACCATACAGATGAAAAACAAAATGCAATAAAATGTATCAGATAACTATGTGGAATATCTAAAAAATAGACACAATCAAGACAACAATGTAAAGTTAATGGAAGTCAAATATATATAGTGTTGTATATATATGTAATTTAGTGTAGTATACACTATGTAAGTAATGTAGTGTATTATATGAGTATGTCAAATAAAAGTAGTGCAGTACGTCACATATAAGTAATGTATTGTAGTCTATCAGTGTGTCAAATATAAGTAATATAGCTTAGTATGTAAGTATGTCAAATGTAACGTAGTGTATAAGTATGCCAAATTAAAGTAGTATGTTAAATATAAGTGATGTAGTGTGTTATATGAATATATCAAATAGTAGTATTGCGTAGCATACAGTATGCAAGCATCACAGGGTGGGTAAATCTTCAGTAATATAGTGTAGGATATGAACGTGTCAAATATAAGTAACATAGTACTGTGTACGAATATGTCAGCTATAAGTAGGCCTAATATAGTGATCAATACGAGAATTTCAGATACAAGTAATGTCGTGTACTGTATGACTGTGGAAAATACAAGTAACAGTGTAGCATAAGAGTATGTTGAGTATTCGTAGTATGGCCATCCGTTCATTTTCTACACTGATAATCCTTTATGTCAAATATGAGTATTATTGTGCAGTATACAAGTATGTTAAATATAAGCAATGTAGTGTACTATACGAGAATGTCAAATATGATTAATTTGTCAAGTATCAGTAAAATATTGGAGTATATGAGTGTGTCAATGAGAGGTAATATTATACTGTGTACAAGTTTGTCCAATATAAGCAATTTAGTGGCGTGTACAAGTATGTCAAACATAAATAAGATAGTGTAACAACATGTCAAATATAGCAGAAAGCCGCAACAACAGTGTAGCATATGAGTATTTATGTCACAAATATGAGTCAATATGGCCACAGGTACCTTTGAGACAGGGTGGACATTTCTGGCTAATGTTATCATTTAATGAGCACTTTATGGACCTTCACTTAGCAACACAATTCAGTTAGCAAGCTGACTGGGTCCTATTTAACAAATATTTTTCACATTTCTGAAAGTTGTTTTGAATTTTTTTTTTTTTTATCAATTGATATTTTTCTATGACAGAGCGGACATGTTAAAGTTGACGACATCCAACTGACCACACAATATGATGAAAATGACAAAGTGTAAATACTCACTGCAACTATCCACTGATTCACCAGAGAGTCAAAACGCGGCTCGTAAAGTCACAGAAAACAGCTGAGGTTTTCTTACAGGGGCTGTTACCCCATAATGACATGGTGGACAACAATATCAGGGACACATGCAAAATGTTCAACATGATTATGGTAATAGAATATAGCTGACCAAAATGACTACTTTTATGTAGGTCCCATGGTACCGTCTTGTTGTAGCTGTACGAGTAAGTGTGTGTGTCATATGCAGAATTTATGCGTGTCGTAATAGTACAGTATGAGCAAAAGTTGCAATATGCACACGTGTGAGAACAAGTCGTGGTGGTATCTTAATCGAATGAAGGTCAGAGCCTATAAGAACATTTAATTGAGCCATTTTTCATTATCATATTTTAATGACTTCCCGCTGACAGTTGCGTAGCCCGCATGAAGTCGTTTATTTGCCCATTTAGGGATTGTTTGACAACATCACATTCGATTAGGAGCACATTCGAGCGGGCATTAATCATCGTGCCAATGAATGGAGGTTACCTCTCCATTGTGTCATGTCAACAAGGCCGAGCAAACATGCAGACGGGACAACAATGCAACCGACGGACTTATCTCACCCCTGCACCTTCCTGCTACAAGTCAAGCCCCCCCCCCCCCCCCTCTCTCTCTCTCTATGGCCTATAATTGCCCCATTCATCTCCATTTGCAGCGTGCTCTTCATGCGGGGGAGGCCCATTGACACTCCACCAAAAAAAAAAAAATGGGAGGGAGGATGCACGAAGGGAGGACGGGGACAACACTGCCACAGAAATGACATTTATTTTCTAATAATAATGCAACTTTAATATCCCTGCTCGCACCGATTGAATAATAGCAATGTGATAATCGGATTAGGGGCAATAATTTGTTGACGCGTCCTAATTTACAACACTGGATTCCATTATCGGACCTGAAGCTATATCGGATGCCCCCCACCGCCCCCCTCCCCTCGCCCACCAACCATTATGTCCTGCGCAATTACAGACAAAGCAGGAAGTGACGTTCAATTCAATTGTGAAGGTGATCATTTCTGTATTTTGACGCTTGTCTTAAAATGGATTCATGCTTGACAAATTACAGAACCACTTTATTAGTTATGTATGATGAATCAATGTCATTAGTAAGGACCCCCCCCCCCCCCCTCACCCCCATTAGTAGTGAGTGACGCAATGGAGGCCCACCTGAACCCTGGCCTCTGTCAAGTTGATCTTCATGGCCAGCTCCTCGCGCGTGAACACGTCCGGGTAGTGAGTCTGCGCGAACACCGCCTCCAAGGCTTCCAGCTGCACGCACGCGCATCAGTCGCGCGCGTCACAAAAATAGCAAACACATCATCTCATTTGCATGCGTGCAAAATGGAAAGACAAAGACAAATGGGATACATTTATTGAATGATCGTTATTATGAGGAAAAAAACATATATATATATATAATATTATATGAAGTGAATAATAAATTGGAAAAAAAATGAAATATTGATGATGTTTTGTAGATATAATTTTATACATTGATATTGTGACTTGTTTAAAACCCTTTTTCAAATATAATAAATTGGTTAGTATCTACAGAGGTTTTGAGTTTACTTCACGCACACGAAGCAATTTTCAAGTTTTCAATTCTTCTTCTTCTTATTCTTCTTCTTATTATTATTTTGAATATGATATATTTCAATATATATTTTCAGTTTTGAACACCAGCATCACAAACACAGCAGGGTACAGTGATTCATTTGACTGTGTAAAAGTTTGTAAAAGCACCACACCACGTCTTCAACAAGGAGAAGAAAACAACAAAAGCAACATCTTTAAATAATAATACAAATAAATAAATGAGACAAACTATATAAAGTCAACAGTACGTTTGGATATTGGTTTGAATATTATATGAAAAAATATGTATATATTTTCATGTTTTTCTCGGTTTTAAAATAAGATGAATATACAGTCGTATGTTGATTTTGACAATGTGAAAATATTTACCTGTTGCAGCGTGAACGTGGTCCTGTTCCTCCGCTGTTTCCTCCGCAAGAAGCCATCGTCGAAGTCAGCTGGGGCGTGGTTGGAAAAAGTGCTCGAATTCACTGAAAAGTACATTTTAAACACACATTTAGTCACTGTAAATTGCATTAAAAAATATATATATTTTTGGTAAACATCACACGAGTTGGGGGGGAATAAACATTTCAACCGCAACACCAAAAATAAGAGAACCCAATCTACTGACTTTGGCTTTTATACTGCAGTTGCAAAATTAAAACACGGATGTTGTTTGGAGTCTGAGGGGAGTCATGTAGGACTTAAGAGCATTTGACAGCCAACCATCATCTGCCCCCCCCCCCGCCCCCCACCCCCTCAATGAGAGCTGCCCCCATGGGCCTAACCACCAACGCGTTACTGTATGTATCATTTAAGTGTGAGTTCCTCTTTCATTTTCTACTTTTTTCCACAGCACAAACCATGCAGAAAAAGTGAACGTAACATGCAAAGAAAGTATCGGTGACAAACAAAATACTACACTTAAGAGATAGACGCATTTCAATGTATTAAAGATTTTTTTTAAAAAATAACACCAAAAAAAGAAAAGAAAACATGCATCAGTAGGTGCAAAAAGGCGCTTACGTGTGTTGGAGCGACAGCACTCAGCATCCAATTGCGGAGGACAGTGGAAGTAGAACATCCTGCAAGCAAGAGTTTCACCTCACAATAAAACAAGCAAAAAAAACAAACAACAACAAAAAAAAAAAAATATCCACCCGCACGCTCAACACATAAAACATGGACGTCAAAGTTGGGATGTGCGCTGCAGGAGCATCCTCTAAAAGATGAACGCTGCACTGCGTGCGTGTGTGTGCGTGTGTTCAGCGAGTGTGTGTGTGTGAGCGAGAGAGAGAGCGAGACCGAAAGAGGGAGATGCTGCTCTGGAGGGAAGAAGGGTTTGGCTCGAACTGGAAGGGTCCACTTTTCTCCTCTCTCTCTCTCTCTCTCTTTCTCTGAAAAAAAAAAAAAAACACACACACACACACACACACACACACACACACACGGACGCGCGCGTGCACTTCTGGGAGTGTCCAGATGTCAACCTTTTTCCTATCGGGAAAGTCCTGGGGGACATCGTAAAATCATGAAAAATAATGAAAGCACATTATTCTCATAAATTACGAGTATGTGAGGTTTTATTAATCTGTATCTTTATTATTGTCTTTCGATTTAGTTGTCGGGCCGCATCTGGCCCACGGGCCGCGGGTTGTCGCACAATCTCACACCGAATTGCTCCTAATCGGATTAGGTTTGTCTCGCTGTGTGTGTGTGAGATAAAGTGCAGAACACGCTTATTCCCAAACCATAAACACGCGCACGTGCCAACGGAACTTTTTGATTTCTTTCATATATTAAAAATGAAAAAAAAAATAAAAAAAAAAATAGCACGGAGTTTTTGGGGTGTTAATTGCACGTCGGGGGTGTGTTAAGGGTCCACTTTACAAGGGTTTGCGCTTCTCCAAGGCTCGCAAGGCCAAATTTTTGATTTTGTTCACAGCAAGGGGTCCCGCGATTTATTAGTCGGGCTGAGATGAATGACGTGCCGCGGGAGCCTTTCAATTAGTTTTAAAGCACATGCGGGACGACGCCCCGCAAAATGAGGCTGCAGAAATTTCCAAGAGGCGCGCAAAGCACATAAAGTGCGCCAAATCCCTTCTAATGGCGCGTAATTGGTTCTGTAATATCATTACAGGCGGATAATGGCCAGTTACACGGCCCCGCGCTATTAAGGCTTTCCCCGGCGTGCGGCGTTTATGTTATTAAAGGGGGAATATAATGATATTTTAGTTATTAAATGCGCGTAATTAATTTATGCACCGCTGAAAATAAAGTTGTTATTATGACCTGCATGGCGAGGTGCGTGCAGAAAATTGAAATCAAATAACTTCAGCCCAATATTTGGTCGGGAAGATTGGAGGGGGCCTCAAGTGGAGCTCATCCCACTCGTGCAGCGATTTCTTTTTAAAAAAACATATATTTCATTATATGTCAGACATACCCCCAAATATTACAAGTCTTGTCATTCTCTATAAATTACGAAACTGTGAAACTTTAGTGACTTTACTTTTGGCCCAGTGCAGTGCCAATTCCGTCGTGCGCAAATCTGAACAATATACTGAATGTGTACTGTGTACAAATAGTACCCAAAAGTGGTTCCCCTATGCGTAAAAGGAAAAGAACTGTATTTGAGTACTCTCAAAATCCAAAGTCCCCAATTCAGACTCAGTATTCAAAGCAATAACCTTTCAGTCACTGGATAACCTGCTCGACCAACTGAGCCACACACATCCCATACTCATTAAATGAATAGTTGTACTTTATTTTTGATTTCACACTTAAGACTATATATATTTCTGTGAAACCATTCGGGAGTCAGGTAGCATCACAGATGGAGTTCAACCGTAAGGCAAAACAAACACATATAAGCCAAATAACCCGGCATGTTGAAAAGGTTTATGTATTGCACATCCCATTCCTGCACAGATCAAATCCCAATTTTATTTTTATTATTATTTTTTTTTTTTTACAAAATCATGACATTTAACCAGTTGGATTATAAAAGACCATATTCCTTCACAAATATGATCAAAATCTGAGGTAATGACTGTAGCACATATGTGAGTAAACAGTGTGAAAAACACTTACATAAATTCAAATAGAATAAACTTAACGGACAAATACAATAAAGGAACCAATTGGCAGAAGTGCTTGATCAGGCACTGCAGTTGATTGCACAATTTGTGCCGGAGTTGAAGACAAACTGACTGAGATCATGTTGTCCACTTGTTCGTTGTATTCAAGTTTCATTCGTATAAAAGAGTCATTGGTAAAAGAGACTGTCGCAATATTAGTTTTCATTACAGTTGGCAAGAACAAAACAAAACAGTATAAATAGTGGAGCGGAACCTCAAAATACAGTATGAACATCTCATAAATTTTACATCACAGAATGGATTATGATCCACTGTACGGAAATAGTTGAGGTGGTAGCGGTTGTCTCTGCTCTCAGCGGAAGTTCTCCTTGAGCCTCCAGAGGCCCTCCTGTCCAGACCTCCTTTGAAAGTCACAAATGCTCCTGAGCAGTTCTCTGAAGACGGGCGCCTGCTTCACGCTCAGTCTGGGTTTGAAGTACTCCAGCACTTCCTGCGTGCTGGCCTGTCCGTCCACTCGTGCCTGGAAGGCCACAAAGTTGCGCAGGTCCGCCAGCAGCTCGTCGTGCTCGGTACTCAGAGCGGCATGTGAGCTCTCGGCCCCGTCCTGTTCTCCGTCTTCTTCCTCCTCTCTCACGGAGGGCTGGCTGAGGTGGTTGCGCTTTCTCATCTGGGCCAGCAGGGTGGATGAGGATAGAGGGGCTGGCCTAGAGTCACTTTCAGCTACTTCCCCGCTGAAATGAGCCCCTGAATCAGGCTTCTTTGATTTTGTTACGATAGCAGCATCCTAACAGCGAAACAAGCACATTGACACTGTCAAACTCAGTAAACACTCATAACTCAGAACACACATCTGAAATCATCTTTCCCAATTGAAATGAAAGAAAATGTCATCAATCCGTTCATGCCACACATTGTGCTCCTTCGGGCGGCCATACCTTGGCCACCAGGGGGCGGTATAATACAGATTAGTGAAGAAGAGTTTCACAACAAAGTGAATCAGTAAGCTGCAGTGTATAGGTTAAACCATAAATATACTTCAAACTATGACCCTCAAACACAATAATTTCAAACTCATAAAATCTTAGATTATTTAATTTCACTTTTTAATAGCCACTCAACAGAGCAAAAACATACAAAAGCTACAAAGACTAACTTTACTTTAGCTAACAACCTGGGCTAAACTTAGCTTCTCTCTGACATAAAAATATCTTCAACAGCTGAGATTCATCACTTTAAGATACAGAGGTACCTTAACTTAGTCGTGCCCCTACTCACGAGTTTTCACGATATGAGCCGGCGCTTTATTGATTTTTGCCTTGATTTACGAGTGAGCTTCAGGCTCTCCACAGCTCCAGTGGAGTGAAAAAAAATGTAGAAATTAAGGTCTGGCAGGCATGATGGTCCAGATTAAATGCTGCCCCCCCCCGCCAGTGCTGCCCTCAAGGTACAATGAATGATCTGCACCCTAAAAACATTCCTAATAAAAACACTCCAGTTACCTTGCACTTGTTGGAATTGGGGAGCGTCTGCACAGATGGTCCGACCAGAAGAGAATTCTTCTTTTGTCCAAAGCGTTTCCTGGAAAGCAAAGTGAGCCAAGCTGTCATAAAATAGCAAGTGTGTGGACGCCAAGATGTCCCGCTGAGGGTCAGTACCGTGCGAGCGGTGGCGGGCCTCGACTAAGGACCAGCCTGCACTGCTGACGGGACACTTTGAGTGCCTTCAGGGCATCTTTGGCCACCTTGTTGGCTTCTGCCTCAACCAGAACATAGTCTGGATTTGAGGACTCGATGATGGAGTCGTGCTGCATCACGCTGTGGATTCCTGAGAAGACATGAATGTAATTATGCATCTGCACAAAAAAGCACAAGACTTGCCAAATAAAGCTTAGTTTGTACCAGACTTTTTGAAGAGCTTCGACAAAACGTAATCGTCAGATTTCCTCTGGTCTTCAGCATGCTCTTCAGCATGCTCTTCAGCATCTACCTTCCTATAGTCTCTTTTCTTTACCAAATGAGAAATGCGCTGGCCCTCGAAGCGAGCGTCCTTTTCACGTTTACGCTTCTTACTTTTGTGCCTTTCTTCATCATTGAGCTCACAGTGCTTCCTCTTCTGCCTGCACTTCAGGCCCATGTCGTTTTTTTGTCTGGAGGATGATAAATGCGAATCTGTATCCATGCCATTTTGTTGGTTTGGGGAATCCGTGGTACTATTTGATTGACCCTGAGATAAGTTTCTGCAAGTAGATGCAGAAATGTTTAATAAAGAATGTCTGTTGTTTGCATACGTTTCATTCTGGTCGGATTTGGAGTGTTTACTATAGTGCCTTCTGTCAGGTTTTTTAGGTGCCTTGACATCAGACCCTGTACCTGTAATGAACAAAGGGAAAAACAATTCTCAGCAAATTGTTGTGGAGTCCTTTACAGTATGTGGCACACAAAACAATTTCATACCTGCAAATATAGCACTGGTCTCTGTACCCTGCTTTTCATCAGGGTCAGCGAGAGTGAAGAGTTCATAGATATCATTGGACTTAAAGAAGCGGCGTTGTTTGGGGTCCTTCAGGACACGGTTGGTCAGAAACTGTTTAAAAATTTGCCTGAATGGTACAAACAGAAAAGTGTTTGATTCAAGAGTGTTCATTAGCACAAAAACAAAACCGCTGAGCCATCAACTGACTAATCCTGAAAACAATGGCAGTGTCTGACCTGTGGTAAATTTTCTCCTCAATGGTCCCTGCAGTGAGGAGCCTGTAGATGGTTACTTGCTGCTTTTGACCAATCCTCCATGCCCGCTCCTTTGCCTGTGACCACAAAAAACAAAAGGCTGAACCAACTAACCAACTGGGGTAGCTGTGGCTCAGTTGGTAGAGCCGGTTGTCCAGTGCCCGAAGGGTCACCGGTTCGAAACCAGGCTCCGGCTGTCCGCTGTCAAAGTATACTTGGGCAGGATGCAGAACCCCAAATTGCTCCCATTGGGCATGGGAGCAATTCTCTATTGCTTTTTCTGAAGGAAATCTCTACTTCAGCAAAGCACTATACACTAAGTAGCTCAAATAATGTAGTTTCAGGCTATGCACTTATATTTAGGCTATTGGCTCATTTTGATGTCAGTCTGTAACTTGCGTGGTGTGTAATGCCAAGTAATGTGTACAATTAAGCTAATGCACTTTGGTACTGTGGATAAGTAATATTACTGCCACTCAGCAGTAAAAAGTATTACCTCGGCACCATTTAATTTTAGAGGTCCCACTGTATTTGTATTTAAATTTAGCCAGAATTGTGGTCAATTGTGGTTAAAGCTGACAAGCAGAGGAAAAGAGGGGAGTGACAAACCTGAATGTCAGTGCTGGGGTTCCAGTCTGGGTCATAGATGATGACCCTGTTGGCTCCAGTCAAATTGACTCCAAGACCTCCCACTTTAGTCGTCAACAAGAAGACAAATATAGATTTGTCCTGGGTAGATCCAAAAAAGAAAAAAAAAAGAAAACATAATGTCATATTCTAAATTGCACTTGTAGGATAAACTGTTTTGGGCTACAATTGTCACATTTCTTCTACGAAATAGTGACAAATCCAAACCTTCACGCTTACTGGCAACTTTATTAGGCACATGCACAATCTGCTGAATGACAATACTGACTGATAGTGGCACTGTACTTTAACTTTGTAATATTTTGTTCTTATTTAACCAAAGGAGAAGGACATGGACACGCGGCACGGTCGACGACTGGTTCGCACATCTGCCTCATAGTTCTGAGGACCACGATTCAAATCCCGGCCCTGCCTGTGTGGAGTTTGCATGTTCTCCCTGTGCCTGCATGGGTTCTCTCTGGGTACTCCGGTTTCCTCCCACATCCCAAAAACATGCAGGGTACGTTTATTGAAGACTCTAAACTGTCCGCAGGTGTCAATGTGAATGCGAATGCTTGTTTATTTATATGTGCCCTGCGATTGGCTGGCGACCAGTTCAGGGTGTACCCGCCTCTCGCCCAAAGATAGATCAAATTTTAGTAATTTTTACCAAATTGCTAACTTTTTGTAAAGCCACTGTTTTTGTAAAGCCACTGTTTTATACAGTAGCTGTTGTGCAGGTGAACCTAATGTGTTCAGTAAGTGTAGATCTATCTTCCCGTAGATTGACTATAAATTTGTGGGGGCTGTCATTCGTAATTGTTAATCAACTTGACAGTGGAGGCTGGTTATGACAAATGGCAATAAAGCATTGTGTTCTCAGCGAGCGTATCCGTGTTTGTGGAGTTGAGCAGGAAAGAGCATCCAGATGAACAACAGCTTGACATCAATTAGTGTCTCCACCTCAGGGTGAACACGGATCCTCGGAAGCCTTTTGTCCCTCAGGAGGGGATTTTCATGGAAAACACTTAGTGCCATTAGGGATGACTAATCCGTACCTCGTTGTAGCGGGCGATAAGGGGCTGTCGGGAAGCTATGGTGGTAGTGCCGTCCATTTTCAGGTACGTGTAGTGGTTCTGCCTGACAAAAACCTCCAAGATGTCCAACATCTGCAAGGGAAGAGCGAGGGAGTTGAGGGTGTGAGAGGCAGGAGGGAGGCGAAACAGGAAAAAAAAGGGTCAGGGTTTGGATTATGGTTAAACGGATTAAAGCAGATTAATATTACATGGACAGAGATACCGACAGGGAGGGTCTCAGGTTTCCTCTGAGGTCTAATCTCATTGGTATCGACTATGACAACAGATGCCTCACATTCTCTCTCTCATACGCACCCACATAAATTCTACAACCACATGCATTGTCCATGGAGCAAAAGATTGGCAATGTCATATTATATACAGTATATAAAAAACAAGCTTGTACGTTACCTGTCGAGACTGCGTGAAGAGCAGGACTCTGTGGCCCTGTTTCAACCACAGGCGGAGAAGAGACTCCACCACGATCAGCTTGCCCGAGCGTTTCCAGTAGCCAAAGTGCTCCTCTTCGGTCAGTTCCTCCTCGCGGATCCCCCTCAGCAGTCGGGGGCCGCCAGAGAAAAGATCCGGGTGGTTGCACATCTTACGCATTGCTATTAAGCCGGAGAAAACCTTAAGAGAACCAACAACAAGTCAACCTACAGTGAACCCTCGCCTGTTCAAGGTTTGCTATTCCTGAACTCAGAGCTGCCAACCTATAGAAATTCACTTCCAGATTGATCAATTTGTCTGAATTTCCATATTTTCAAAATTTTGTCAAGACCATTTTTGCGAGAGAGCTATTGCAGTATATTATGTAATAGGATAAAAATAATACTGGTCAATTGCATAACATAATCATTCCTCTGTAATCGTTAATAAGTTATGGGTTCAATGGTTGTTATTTTAATCTTTTTTTGCATCAACCTTGTAATGGCGGACTCAGTTGCAAAGTATATGAGATTTTGATGTGCCATTGTCAAAAATATCTGCGTCTTTGGAATAAATTGCCTTTACTAGTTCTGTTTTCAACCTTGTTTTTTTTTTTTCTAAAAAGGCAAATCTTTTAAATCAGCTTAATCAGATCTCAAAAGTCAAAACTCAGCACTCTATTTTGCCAACAACTTGCGGATAGATTGCATGGGATAGTTTAAGCATGTACAATACTTTAGATTTCTAAGTTTGTGAATGTACTTGTGTAGATGTCTTCTCTTGCATGCTATTTCTATTTTATATTTCCTATATCCATTACAGTTACTGATATGATGGAAATCTGCCCATTATGAGACCTACCTTATATTACAAATATTTATTAATAACAATATACTTTTAACCTGACCGTGTTCTCAGATGACATCTCCAGTGACGTATTTATTTATTTCCAGTTCAGAGGCCGTGAATTATAATAGGGGCGGAATAAAATAGCGTGCCGCCAAGCAGAACGCCCCCCCCACCTTATTAAAAAAAAAAAAAAAAAAAAAAAAGTAGTGTTTATTTCATCAAATTCACTTATGAGATTTTCAGCACAGCGCTGTACTGGCTGGTAATGTAAGACCCTGGATTTCACCCTCCCAATATTCGGAAAAATACGGGCATAACGGGTCAGCGTTAAGTGATTTCCGTAACAAAATATGGACGTTCCGTAACATTTAGCAGCTCTGCGATTTCACATTCATGTTTCATTTGTGTGGAACCTCTTACCCATTTGCTTTTTCTGCAGTTTTTTAATGCCACAAGATGGCGTCAAAGCCCTGGCTAAACATAAAGTAGTAACTGCTGTCAAGGAGGGATTGTTGAAATGATACATCTTCACTGGAAGACTAAGGGCCTGATTTACTAAAGGTTTGCACGAGCAAAAAGAGGCACGAATTTGGAGCATGGTGTCTTATCACAAGGACGACTTGAATACGGTATTTGTTTTTACAATTTATAGTTGTGCATCTTATTTCCAAAATAGTTTGATATTTTTATTATTTATCTATTTTTGATCGGCACTGTTGAAAGCTTGTAGAATCTTGAGAAGGACGCTAAATAATTAAAAAGCTTTCTGTAAACATTGTCATTGTTTTTACAGTGCTGTACCTTTAAACAGATAAACACATACATGGATGAGTTGCATAACTTATTTACGGACAATTAGGGCCATGTTTTTTGAAGAAGGCACAGCGGTCACTGCATTAGTAATGGTGGTTAATGGACTCGGAGTGACCACTGAATATGTGTGTGTGCAGTCTGCTGTGGTCACCCTCGGCTCTCCAACCACGTCCATTTGGTTAGTGGTGATAAATGGGTTGAGATTCTCTCCAGAGTCTGGCTAATGTGAGAACAGCATCTTCACAAACTCCACATCTTTAAAGACAACTAAAGTAAGCTTGTTATGGAGCTGACCAAAATGTATGATTACAAAAAGAACAATCATGTCACCCAGTCTCTAACCTTACAAAAACACAACATAAATAAATGGCTTTAAGTGATTCACTAAAATTCATTAGTTTAAGGGGATTAAATAATGAATAAGGTTGTTGTGTTCCTGGAAGTCATCTCCTTGACCGCAACTTGTCCTTTTAATGCAACGTGCATCAAATCAACAGACGCATAAAAGCTGTTCAGTTACTCTGCTCACCTGCATGTCCCCGTTGAGTATCTGGTAGACTTCTTTGGAGTCTAAGAAGCTCTGATAAACCTGCCGCTGCTCTTGCGTTAACCTGCAAAATAGAACCTACGCATATAAAGGGGACAGTGTGAGAGAGAGTAATGAGAGGTGAACATCTTCTTTAAAGCACCTTGTTGAAGTGGGGCGTGCGAGTGGAGAAATTACAGCGGAAGAAAGGCGTTTTGGAGCCACCGGTCTCTCTGGGGATGGACTTAATGAGCTCAAGTGTACTGAGGAGTCAAGCAGATCAGACTCAAGGACAGACCAGAGACTGGGCCACATTAATGAATACTTGCTCCTTTTACTTTAGCAGGACTTTATTAGCTGGCTTCACCTGGAAAAGCCATGCAAAGTCATGGAATAATTAAGACTTTGCACAAGTGGCCCCCTCCAATATGATCAACACACCTACCACTAGCCAAAAGAGGCCGTTTAAAACTTAGCCCACCACTTTCTGCAAGTTTGGTAGGTTACAACAATTCTTATTATTTTTTAATAATTAGAAAATGTACAGGATACCAAAATAACTGCACTGTACCCCTTTCTTGCACCCTTCCATTGGGGTGCCAACAGTAGAGGTGCAACATTGGAAATGTTTAACTAAACAAAAATCAACAGGATATGAATGGATATTACATATTTTGAGAATACATATGCACCCTCTGCAAAACAATATTTTCCTGGATGTTGGCCAACCTTCAATTTGGAACTTTTCGAATTCTTCATTCATACAAGCATAAGAATAAGTTCATTACTGTTAATCTTAAAACAAAAACAATGAACACTCAGTATTCACTTTGATGAGGAATGGCAAAAGTTAAATGCAAATTAGTGGTGTCGCAGGGCCCGCTCATTCATCTTATTTTAAAACTTCATAAACGGTCAAGTGGAAAAAGAAGTTAATGCCTGTAATTGGTTACAATGTTGTGATTTATTTTGTGCAAATATTGTATATATATATATATATATTATATTACATTAATGAATTGGGTAATTATCCAAAATTCATGTAATAAAAATGTGAATGAATTATTTTATTATTGCATAAACTTATTTACATGGATATTTGTATTTCTTTTTTTTCCTATGTCATCTACAAATGACCTAGCCATTCTCTCCATTTTAAAAATCAAATGTAGCCCACAAGTGTTTGGCCACGCCTGCTTTATGGCAAACGCTTTTGAGAAATACCTGCTCATTTTTGTCAGGTAAGGAAAGGTTGTCCTTGATGTCTGCCTTCATTCTTCGAAGGAGGTAAGGATTGATGGTGTCTCTCAGCACGCATGCACACTTGAACGCCGTCTGGACCTGAAGGTGAACAAGTGACCGGGCTCATTAAAGTATGAACAGACATGCAGCTAAAAAGAACAGACCATCCTGTCAGCACTAACACCTGTTTGTGTGAACGTTTCCTGGAGGCAAGATTGTTATTTAGGCCCCTTTCCACTCCTTTATCACCTCCTCTAAGCTGTACAAGGCATTGACAACTGAGCATAGTGTTGTCTGTCCTGAGGGACACAACTGGAGACCCTCCCCACACCACTAAAATGGCCTTCTTCACCTTATGCTAAAGGCCAGTTAGCTTTCTCAACATTAACTCACTGGGGTTCCACCGAGGGATCAGAGAGACCGCCTGTCACAGCTGGGAGGGGAGTGGGGGGGGACACAATAATACAATGAGGATGAGGTGAGAGAGGGCAGCAGATGATGCTGAGTGGGTTCACATGGGGGTGTAAAGGCGTGCTTGAGTAATGGATCCCAGAACCACACGTAGAGAGGGCACCACCTCTCCCATATGTTTTGATGTACTTTCAATTATACACACACATGCCACTCACAAACAGACACACAACCCATGGTGCTCTGAGAATTTCAAGAAGAGGACAAGGTAGCCGATCGTAGCTTTCTCTTGACCATTTAATAACATTAATAATTAGTAAAGGTTTTTATTATCGACAGCGGAAGAAGCATCGATAGCCATCTTAAATAATTGAATCCATTCAGTCCGTGAGTTATTAACGAGTGGACACTAATGACAACGGGATACAATTTAGCTCTCCATTCTTGCCGCTCTCTCACAAATGCACACAAAACAAAAACACACACACATGTACACACAAACGGGATGGAATCCCTTTGCGTGGCTCTACGTTATAATATTTGGCTCTTAATGGCTCTTTTGTCCCCTCTTGAAATCTGTGTACATAAACGTGTAAATAGTGATTTCAGGTGACAAACACACCTCCCAACCCTCTTTCTCTGTCAAACTGTGTCAATCATGCATTAGACATCCTTCTAAAAATGGAACC